>NW_028113532.1:0-62000 GCF_964273705.1 Natrix helvetica
TTTAGCTTCCCCGACTCAGGACACCACTAACATTTGCATGTTGTTCGTAACTGAGTTCTGGGTCAAAAGTTACGTTTCTGGCTGAATTGGGCTCTTTTGCTAATTCTGATATTAGCTTTGGTGTAACTCCTCAGGGAAAGCTCAGATCAGCGAATGGAGTGGTTTTTTAGCTTCCACGACTGAGGACACCACTAACGTATGCATGTGGTTCGAAACTGAGATCTGGGTCAAAAGTTACCTTTCTGACTGTATTGGTCTCTTTTGCCAATTCTGATATCAGCTATGGTGTATCTCCTCAGGGAAAGCTCAGATCAGCGAATGGAGTGGTTTTTTTAGCTTCCCCGACTCAGGACATCACTAACATATGCATGTGGTTCGCAACTGAGCTCTGGGTCAAAAGTTACGTTTCTGGCTGAATTGGGCTCTTTTGCCAATTCTGATATTAGCTGGTGTAACTCCTCAGGGAAAGCTCAGATCAGCGAATGGAATCGTTTTTTTAGCTTCCCCGACTCAGGACACCACTAACATATGCATGTTGTTCGTAACTGAGTTCTGGGTCAAAAGTTACATTTCTGGCTGAATTGGGCTCTTTTGCCAATTCTGATATTAACTTTGGTCTAACTCTTCAGGGAAAGCTCAGATCAGCGAATGGAGTGGTTTTTTAGCTTCCCCGACTCAGGACACCACTAACATATGCATGTTGTTCGAAACTGAGCTCTGGGTCAAAAGTTACATTTCTGGCTGAATTGGTCTCTTTTGCCAATTATGATATCAGCTTTGGTGTAACTCCTCAGGGAAAGCTCAGATCAGCGAATGGAGTGGTTCTTTAGCTTCCCCGACTCAGGACACCACTAACATACGCATGTGGTTTGCAACTGAGTTCTGGGTCAAAAGTTACGTTTCTGGCTGAATTGGGCTCTTTTGCCAATTCTGATATTAGCTTTGGTGTAACTCCTCAGGGAAAGCTCAGATCAGCGAATGGAGTGGTTTTTTAGCTTCCCCGACTGAGGACACCACTAACATATGCATGTGGTTCGAAACTGAGCTCTGGGTCAAAAGTTACCTTTCTGGCTGAATTGGGCTCTTTTGCCAATTCTGATATTAACTTTGGTCTAACTCCTCAGTGAAAGCTCAGATCAGCGAATGGAGTGGTTTTTTAGCTTCCCCGACTCAGGACACCACTAACATATGCATGTGGTTCGAAACTGAGCTCTGGGTCAAAAGTTACATTTCTAGCTGAATTGGTCTCTTTTGCCAATTCTGATATTAACTTTGGTCTAACTCTTCAGGGAAAGCTCAGATCAGCGAATGGAGTGGTTTTTTAGCTTCCCCGACTCAGGACACCACTAACATATGCATGTTGTTCGAAACTGAGCTCTGGGTCAAAAGTTACATTTCTGGCTGAATTGGTCTCTTTTGCCAATTATGATATCAGCTTTGGTGCAACTCCTCAGGGAAAGCTCAGATCAGCGAATGGAGTGGTTCTTTAGCTTCCCCGACTCAGGACACCACTAACATACGCATGTGGTTCGCAACTGAGTTCTGGGTCAAAAGTTACGTTTCTGGCTGAATTGGGCTCTTTTGCCAATTCTGATATTAGCTTTGGTGTAACTCCTCAGGGAAAGCTCAGATCAGCGAATGGAGTGGTTTTTTAGCTTCCCCGACTGAGGACACCACTAACATATGCATGTGGTTCGAAACTGAGCTCTGGGTCAAAGGTTACATTTCTAGCTGAATTGGTCTCTTTTGCCAATTATGATATCAGCTTTGGTGTATCTCCTCAGGGAAAGCTCAGATCAGCGAATGGAGTCGTTTTTTAGCTTCCCTGACTCAGGACACCACTAACATATGCATGTGGTTCGAAACTGAGCTCTGGGTCAAAAGTTACCTTTCTGGCTGAATTGGGCTCTTTTGCCAATTCTGATATTAACTTTGGTCTAACTCCTCAGTGAAAGCTCAGATCAGCGAATGGAGTGGTTTTTTAGCTTCCCCGACTCAGGACACCACTACCATATGGATGTGGTTCGAAACTGAGATCTGGGTCAAAAGTTACCTTTCTGGCTGAATTGGTCTCTTTTGCCAATTCTGATATTAACTTTGGTCTAACTCCTCAGGGAAAGCTCAGATCAGCGAATGGAGTGGTTTTTTAGCTTCCCCGACTGAGGACACCACTAACATATGCATGTTGTTCGAAACTGAGCTCTGGGTCAAAAGTTACATTTCTGGCTGAATTGGGCTCTTTTGCCAATTATGATATCAGCTTTGGTGTATCTCCTCAGGGAAAGCTCAGATCAGCGAATGGAGTCGTTTTTTAGCTTCCCCGACTCAGGACACCACTAACATGTGCATGTGCTTCCAAACTGAGCTCTGGGTCAAGTTACGTTTCTGGCTGAATTGGGCTCTTTTGCCAATTCTGATATCCGCTATGGTGTATCTCCTCAGGGAAAGCTCAGATCAGCGAATGATGTCGTTTTTTAGCTTCCCTGACTCAGGACACCACTAACATATGCATGTTGTTCGTAACTGAGCTCTGGGTCAAAAGTTACATTTCTGGCTGAATTGGCCTCTTTTGCCAATTATGATATCAGCTTTGGTGTATCTCCTCAGGGAAAGCTCAGATCAGCGAATGGAGTCGTTTTTTTAGCTTCCCCGACTCAGGACACCACTAACATTTGCATGTTGTTCGTAACTGAGTTCTGGGTCAAAAGTTACGTTTCTGGCTGAATTGGGCTCTTTTGCTAATTCTGATATTAGCTTTGGTGTAACTCCTCAGGGAAAGCTCAGATCAGCGAATGGAGTGGTTTTTTAGCTTCCACGACTGAGGACACCACTAACGTATGCATGTGGTTCGAAACTGAGATCTGGGTCAAAAGTTACCTTTCTGACTGAATTGGTCTCTTTTGCCAATTCTGATATCAGCTATGGTGTATCTCCTCAGGGAAAGCTCAGATCAGCGAATGGAGTGGTTTTTTTAGCTTCCCCGACTCAGGACATCACTAACATATGCATGTGGTTCGCAACTGAGCTCTGGGTCAAAAGTTACGTTTCTGGCTGAATTGGGCTCTTTTGCCAATTCTGATATTAGCTGGTGTAACTCCTCAGGGAAAGCTCAGATCAGCGAATGGAGTCGTTTTTGTAGCTTCCCCGACTCAGGACACCACTAACATATGCATGTTGTTCGTAACTGAGTTCTGGGTCAAAAGTTACATTTCTGGCTGAATTGGGCTCTTTTGCCAATTATGTTATCAGCTTTGGTGTATCTCCACAGGGAAAGCTCAGATCAGCGAATGGAGTGGTTTTTTAGCTTCCCCGACTGAGGACACCACTAACATATGGATGTGGTTCGAAACTGAGATCTGGGTCAAAAGTTACCTTTCTGGTTGAATTGGTCTCTTTTGCCAATTCTGATATTAGCTTTGGTGTAACTCCTCAGGGAAAGCTCAGATCAGCGAATGGAGTGGTTCTTTAGCTTCCCCGACTGAGGACACCACTAACATATGCATGTTGTTCGAAACTGAGCTCTGGGTCAAAAGTTACATTTCTGGCTGAATTGGGCTCTTTTGCCAATTATGATATCAGCTTTGATGTATCTCCTCAGGGAAAGCTCAGATCAGCGAATGGAGTGGTTCTTTAGCTTCCCCGACTCAGGACACCACTAACATATGCATGTGGTTCGCAACTGAGTTCTGGGTCAAAAGTTACGTTTCTGGCTGAATTGGGCTCTTTTGCCAATTCTGATATTAGCTTTGGTGTAACTCCTCAGGGAAAGCTCATATCAGCGAATGGAGTGGTTTTTTGGCTTCCCCGACTGAGGACACCACTAACATATGCATGTTGTTCGAAACTGAGCTCTGGGTCAAAAGTTACATTTCTGGCTGAATTGGCCTCTTTTGCCAATTATGATATCAGCTTTGGTGTATCTCCTCAGGGAAAGCTCAGATCAGCGAATGGAGTCGTTTTTTTAGCTTCCCCGACTCAGGACACCACTAACATATGCATGTGCTTCCAAACTGAGCTCTGGGTCAAAAGTTACGTTTCTGGCTGAATTGGGCTCTTTTGCCAATTCTGATATCAACTATGGTGTATCTCCTCAGGGAAAGCTCAGATCAGCGAATGGAGTGGTTTTTTAGCTTCCACGACTGAGGACACCACTAACATATGCATGTTGTTCGAAACTGAGCTCTGGGTCAAAAGTTACATTTCTGGCTGAATTGGGCTCTTTTGCCAATTATGATATCAGCTTTGGTGTAACTCCTCAGGGAAAGCTCAGATCAGCGAATGATGTCGTTTTTTAGCTTCCCTGACTCAGGACACCACTAACATATGCATGTTGTTCGTAACTGAGTTCTGGGTCAAAAGTTACGTTTCTGGCTGAATTGGGCTCTTTTGCTAATTCTGATATTAGCTTTGGTGTAACTCCTCAGGGAAAGCTCAGATCAGCGAATGGAGTGGTTCTTTAGCTTCCCCGACTCAGGACACCACTAACATACGCATGTGGTTCGCAACTGAGTTTTGGGTCAAAAGTTACCTTTCTGGCTGAATTGGGCTCTTTTGCCAATTCTGATATTAGCTTTGGTCTAACTCCTCAGGGATAGCTCAGATCAGCGAATGGAGTGGTTTTTTGCTTCCCCAACTCAGGATACCACTAACATATGCATGTGGTTCGAAACTGAGCTCTGGGTCAAAAGTTACCTTTCTGGCTGAATTGGGCTCTTTTGCCAATTATGATATTAGATTTACGGTAACTCCTCAGGGAAAGCTCAGATCAGCGAATGGAGTGGTTCTTTAGCTTCCCCGACTCAGGACACCACTAACATATGCATGTGGTTCGAAACTGAGTTCTGGGTCAAAAGTTACGTTTCTGGCTGAATTGGTCTCTTTTGCCAATTCTGATATTAGCTTTGGTGTAACTCCTCAGGGAAAGCTCATATCAGCGAATGGAGTGGTTTTTTGGCTTCCCCGACTGAGGACACCACTAACATATGCATGTTGTTCGAAACTGAGCTCTGGGTCAAAAGTTACATTTCTGGCTGAATTGGCCTCTTTTGCCAATTATGATATCAGCTTTGGTGTATCTCCTCAGGGAAAGCTCAGATCAGCGAATGGAGTCGTTTTTTTAGCTTCCCCGACTCAGGACACCACTAACATATGCATGTGCTTCCAAACTGAGCTCTGGGTCAAAAGTTACGTTTCTGGCTGAATTGGGCTCTTTTGCCAATTCTGATATCAACTATGGTGTATCTCCTCAGGGAAAGCTCAGATCAGCGAATGGAGTGGTTTTTTAGCTTCCACGACTGAGGACACCACTAACATATGCATGTTGTTCGAAACTGAGCTCTGGGTCAAAAGTTACATTTCTGGCTGAATTGGGCTCTTTTGCCAATTATGATATCAGCTTTGGTGTAACTCCTCAGGGAAAGCTCAGATCAGCGAATGATGTCGTTTTTTAGCTTCCCTGACTCAGGACACCACTAACATATGCATGTTGTTCGTAACTGAGTTCTGGGTCAAAAGTTACGTTTCTGGCTGAATTGGGCTCTTTTGCTAATTCTGATATTAGCTTTGGTGTAACTCCTCAGGGAAAGCTCAGATCAGCGAATGGAGTGGTTCTTTAGCTTCCCCGACTCAGGACACCACTAACATACGCATGTGGTTCGCAACTGAGTTTTGGGTCAAAAGTTACCTTTCTGGCTGAATTGGGCTCTTTTGCCAATTCTGATATTAGCTTTGGTCTAACTCCTCAGGGATAGCTCAGATCAGCGAATGGAGTGGTTTTTTGCTTCCCCAACTCAGGATACCACTAACATATGCATGTGGTTCGAAACTGAGCTCTGGGTCAAAAGTTACCTTTCTGGCTGAATTGGGCTCTTTTGCCAATTATGATATTAGATTTACGGTAACTCCTCAGGGAAAGCTCAGATCAGCGAATGGAGTGGTTCTTTAGCTTCCCCGACTCAGGACACCACTAACATATGCATGTGGTTCGAAACTGAGTTCTGGGTCAAAAGTTACGTTTCTGGCTGAATTGGGCTGTTTTGCCAATTCTGATATTAGCTTTGGTGTAACTCCTCAGGGAAAGCTCAGATCAGCGAATGGAGTGGTTTTTTAGCTTCCCCGACTGAGGACACCACTAACATATGCATGTGGTTCGAAACTGAGCTCTGGGTCAAAAGTTACATTTCTAGCTGAATTGGTCTCTTTTGCCAATTCTGATATTAACTTTGGTCTAACTCTTCAGGGAAAGCTCAGATCAGCGAATGGAGTGGTTTTTTAGCTTCCCCGACTCAGGACACCACTAACATATGCATGTTGTTCGAAACTGAGCTCTGGGTCAAAAGTTACATTTCTGTCTGAATTGGTCTCTTTTGCCAATTATGATATCAGCTTTGGTGTATCTCCTCAGGGAAAGCTCAGATCAGCGAATGGAGTCGTTTTTTCGCTTCCCCGACTCAGGACACCACTAACATATGCATGTTGTTCGAAACTGAGCTCTGGGTCAAAAGTTACATTTCTGGCTGAATTGGGCTCTTTTGCCAATTATGATATCAGCTTTGGTGTAACTCCTCAGGGAAAGCTCAGATCAGCGAATGATGTCGTTTTTTAGCTTCCCTGACTCAGGACACCACTAACATATGCATGTTGTTCGTAACTGAGTTCTGGGTCAAAAGTTACGTTTCTGGCTGAATTGGGCTCTTTTGCTAATTCTGATATTAGCTTTGGTGTAACTCCTCAGGGAAAGCTCAGATCAGCGAATGGAGTCGTTTTTTTAGCTTCCCCGACTCAGGACACCACTAACATATGCATGTGGTTCGTAACTGAGTTCTGGGTCAAAAGTTACATTTCTGGCTGAATTGGGCTCTTTTGCCAATTATGTTATCAGCTTTGGTGTATCTCCACAGGGAAAGCTCAGATCAGCGAATGGAGTGGTTTTTTAGCTTCCCCGACTGAGGACACCACTAACATATGGATGTGGTTCGAAACTGAGATCTGGGTCAAAAGTTACCTTTCTGGTTGAATTGGTCTCTTTTGCCAATTCTGATATTAGCTTTGGTGTAACTCCTCAGGGAAAGCTCAGATCAGCGAATGGAGTGGTTCTTTAGCTTCCCCGACTGAGGACACCACTAACATATGCATGTTGTTCGAAACTGAGCTCTGGGTCAAAAGTTACATTTCTGGCTGAATTGGGCTCTTTTGCCAATTATGATATCAGCTTTGATGTATCTCCTCAGGGAAAGCTCAGATCAGCGAATGGAGTGGTTCTTTAGCTTCCCCGACTCAGGACACCACTAACATATGCATGTGGTTCGCAACTGAGTTCTGGGTCAAAAGTTACGTTTCTGGCTGAATTGGGCTCTTTTGCCAATTCTGATATTAGCTTTGGTGTAACTCCTCAGGGAAAGCTCATATCAGCGAATGGAGTGGTTTTTTGGCTTCCCCGACTGAGGACACCACTAACATATGCATGTTGTTCGAAACTGAGCTCTGGGTCAAAAGTTACATTTCTGGCTGAATTGGCCTCTTTTGCCAATTATGATATCAGCTTTGGTGTAACTCCTCAGGGAAAGCTCAGATCAGCGAATGATGTCGTTTTTTAGCTTCCCTGACTCAGGACACCACTAACATATGCATGTTGTTCGTAACTGAGTTCTGGGTCAAAAGTTACGTTTCTGGCTGAATTGGGCTCTTTTGCTAATTCTGATATTAGCTTTGGTGTAACTCCTCAGGGAAAGCTCAGATCAGCGAATGGAGTGGTTCTTTAGCTTCCCCGACTCAGGACACCACTAACATACGCATGTGGTTCGCAACTGAGTTTTGGGTCAAAAGTTACCTTTCTGGCTGAATTGGGCTCTTTTGCCAATTCTGATATTAGCTTTGGTCTAACTCCTCAGGGATAGCTCAGATCAGCGAATGGAGTGGTTTTTTGCTTCCCCAACTCAGGATACCACTAACATATGCATGTGGTTCGAAACTGAGCTCTGGGTCAAAAGTTACCTTTCTGGCTGAATTGGGCTCTTTTGCCAATTATGATATTAGATTTACGGTAACTCCTCAGGGAAAGCTCAGATCAGCGAATGGAGTGGTTCTTTAGCTTCCCCGACTCAGGACACCACTAACATATGCATGTGGTTCGAAACTGAGTTCTGGGTCAAAAGTTACGTTTCTGGCTGAATTGGGCTGTTTTGCCAATTCTGATATTAGCTTTGGTGTAACTCCTCAGGGAAAGCTCATATCAGCGAATGGAGTGGTTTTTTGGCTTCCCCGACTGAGGACACCACTAACATATGCATGTTGTTCGAAACTGAGCTCTGGGTCAAAAGTTACATTTCTGGCTGAATTGGCCTCTTTTGCCAATTATGATATCAGCTTTGGTGTATCTCCTCAGGGAAAGCTCAGATCAGCGAATGGAGTCGTTTTTTTAGCTTCCCCGACTCAGGACACCACTAACATATGCATGTGCTTCCAAACTGAGCTCTGGGTCAAAAGTTACGTTTCTGGCTGAATTGGGCTCTTTTGCCAATTCTGATATCAACTATGGTGTATCTCCTCAGGGAAAGCTCAGATCAGCGAATGGAGTGGTTTTTTAGCTTCCACGACTGAGGACACCACTAACATATGCATGTTGTTCGAAACTGAGCTCTGGGTCAAAAGTTACATTTCTGGCTGAATTGGGCTCTTTTGCCAATTATGATATCAGCTTTGGTGTAACTCCTCAGGGAAAGCTCAGATCAGCGAATGATGTCGTTTTTTAGCTTCCCTGACTCAGGACACCACTAACATATGCATGTTGTTCGTAACTGAGTTCTGGGTCAAAAGTTACGTTTCTGGCTGAATTGGGCTCTTTTGCTAATTCTGATATTAGCTTTGGTGTAACTCCTCAGGGAAAGCTCAGATCAGCGAATGGAGTGGTTCTTTAGCTTCCCCGACTCAGGACACCACTACCATACGCATGTGGTTCGCAACTGAGTTTTGGGTCAAAAGTTACCTTTCTGGCTGAATTGGGCTCTTTTGCCAATTCTGATATTAGCTTTGGTCTAACTCCTCAGGGATAGCTCAGATCAGCGAATGGAGTGGTTTTTTGCTTCCCCAACTCAGGATACCACTAACATATGCATGTGGTTCGAAACTGAGCTCTGGGTCAAAAGTTACCTTTCTGGCTGAATTGGGCTCTTTTGCCAATTATGATATTAGATTTACGGTAACTCCTCAGGGAAAGCTCAGATCAGCGAATGGAGTGGTTCTTTAGCTTCCCCGACTCAGGACACCACTAACATATGCATGTGGTTCGAAACTGAGTTCTGGGTCAAAAGTTACGTTTCTGGCTGAATTGGGCTGTTTTGCCAATTCTGATATTAGCTTTGGTGTAACTCCTCAGGGAAAGCTCAGATCAGCGAATGGAGTGGTTTTTTAGCTTCCCCGACTGAGGACACCACTAACATATGCATGTGGTTCGAAACTGAGCTCTGGGTCAAAAGTTACATTTCTAGCTGAATTGGTCTCTTTTGCCAATTCTGATATTAACTTTGGTCTAACTCTTCAGGGAAAGCTCAGATCAGCGAATGGAGTGGTTTTTTAGCTTCCCCGACTCAGGACACCACTAACATATGCATGTTGTTCGAAACTGAGCTCTGGGTCAAAAGTTACATTTCTGTCTGAATTGGTCTCTTTTGCCAATTATGATATCAGCTTTGGTGTATCTCCTCAGGGAAAGCTCAGATCAGCGAATGGAGTCGTTTTTTCGCTTCCCCGACTCAGGACACCACTAACATATGCATGTTGTTCGAAACTGAGCTCTGGGTCAAAAGTTACATTTCTGGCTGAATTGGGCTCTTTTGCCAATTATGATATCAGCTTTGGTGTAACTCCTCAGGGAAAGCTCAGATCAGCGAATGATGTCGTTTTTTAGCTTCCCTGACTCAGGACACCACTAACATATGCATGTTGTTCGTAACTGAGTTCTGGGTCAAAAGTTACGTTTCTGGCTGAATTGGGCTCTTTTGCTAATTCTGATATTAGCTTTGGTGTAACTCCTCAGGGAAAGCTCAGATCAGCGAATGGAGTGGTTCTTTAGCTTCCCCGACTCAGGACACCACTAACATACGCATGTGGTTCGCAACTGAGTTTTGGGTCAAAAGTTACCTTTCTGGCTGAATTGGGCTCTTTTGCCAATTCTGATATTAGCTTTGGTCTAACTCCTCAGGGATAGCTCAGATCAGCGAATGGAGTGGTTTTTTGCTTCCCCAACTCAGGATACCACTAACATATGCATGTGGTTCGAAACTGAGCTCTGGGTCAAAAGTTACCTTTCTGGCTGAATTGGGCTCTTTTGCCAATTATGATATTAGATTTACGGTAACTCCTCAGGGAAAGCTCAGATCAGCGAATGGAGTGGTTCTTTAGCTTCCCCGACTCAGGACACCACTAACATATGCATGTGGTTCGAAACTGAGTTCTGGGTCAAAAGTTACGTTTCTGGCTGAATTGGGCTGTTTTGCCAATTCTGATATTAGCTTTGGTGTAACTCCTCAGGGAAAGCTCAGATCAGCGAATGGAGTGGTTTTTTAGCTTCCCCGACTGAGGACACCACTAACATATGCATGTGGTTCGAAACTGAGCTCTGGGTCAAAAGTTACATTTCTAGCTGAATTGGTCTCTTTTGCCAATTCTGATATTAACTTTGGTCTAACTCTTCAGGGAAAGCTCAGATCAGCGAATGGAGTGGTTTTTTAGCTTCCCCGACTCAGGACACCACTAACATATGCATGTTGTTCGAAACTGAGCTCTGGGTCAAAAGTTACATTTCTGTCTGAATTGGTCTCTTTTGCCAATTATGATATCAGCTTTGGTGTATCTCCTCAGGGAAAGCTCAGATCAGCGAATGGAGTCGTTTTTTCGCTTCCCCGACTCAGGACACCACTAACATATGCATGTTGTTCGAAACTGAGCTCTGGGTCAAAAGTTACATTTCTGGCTGAATTGGGCTCTTTTGCCAATTATGATATCAGCTTTGGTGTAACTCCTCAGGGAAAGCTCAGATCAGCGAATGATGTCGTTTTTTAGCTTCCCTGACTCAGGACACCACTAACATATGCATGTTGTTCGTAACTGAGTTCTGGGTCAAAAGTTACGTTTCTGGCTGAATTGGGCTCTTTTGCTAATTCTGATATTAGCTTTGGTGTAACTCCTCAGGGAAAGCTCAGATCAGCGAATGGAGTGGTTCTTTAGCTTCCCCGACTCAGGACACCACTAACATACGCATGTGGTTCGCAACTGAGTTTTGGGTCAAAAGTTACCTTTCTGGCTGAATTGGGCTCTTTTGCCAATTCTGATATTAGCTTTGGTCTAACTCCTCAGGGATAGCTCAGATCAGCGAATGGAGTGGTTTTTTGCTTCCCCAACTCAGGATACCACTAACATATGCATGTGGTTCGAAACTGAGCTCTGGGTCAAAAGTTACCTTTCTGGCTGAATTGGGCTCTTTTGCCAATTATGATATTAGATTTACGGTAACTCCTCAGGGAAAGCTCAGATCAGCGAATGGAGTGGTTCTTTAGCTTCCCCGACTCAGGACACCACTAACATATGCATGTGGTTCGAAACTGAGTTCTGGGTCAAAAGTTACGTTTCTGGCTGAATTGGGCTGTTTTGCCAATTCTGATATTAGCTTTGGTGTAACTCCTCAGGGAAAGCTCAGATCAGCGAATGATGTCGTTTTTTAGCTTCCCTGACTCAGGACACCACTAACATATGCATGTTGTTCGTAACTGAGTTCTGGGTCAAAAGTTACGTTTCTGGCTGAATTGGGCTCTTTTGCTAATTCTGATATTAGCTTTGGTGTAACTCCTCAGGGAAAGCTCAGATCAGCGAATGGAGTGGTTCTTTAGCTTCCCCGACTCAGGACACCACTAACATACGCATGTGGTTCGCAACTGAGTTTTGGGTCAAAAGTTACCTTTCTGGCTGAATTGGGCTCTTTTGCCAATTCTGATATTAGCTTTGGTCTAACTCCTCAGGGATAGCTCAGATCAGCGAATGGAGTGGTTTTTTGCTTCCCCAACTCAGGATACCACTAACATATGCATGTGGTTCGAAACTGAGCTCTGGGTCAAAAGTTACCTTTCTGGCTGAATTGGGCTCTTTTGCCAATTATGATATTAGATTTACGGTAACTCCTCAGGGAAAGCTCAGATCAGCGAATGGAGTGGTTCTTTAGCTTCCCCGACTCAGGACACCACTAACATATGCATGTGGTTCGAAACTGAGTTCTGGGTCAAAAGTTACGTTTCTGGCTGAATTGGGCTGTTTTGCCAATTCTGATATTAGCTTTGGTGTAACTCCTCAGGGAAAGCTCAGATCAGCGAATGGAGTGGTTTTTTAGCTTCCCCGACTGAGGACACCACTAACATATGCATGTGGTTCGAAACTGAGCTCTGGGTCAAAAGTTACATTTCTAGCTGAATTGGTCTCTTTTGCCAATTCTGATATTAACTTTGGTCTAACTCTTCAGGGAAAGCTCAGATCAGCGAATGGAGTGGTTTTTTAGCTTCCCCGACTCAGGACACCACTAACATATGCATGTTGTTCGAAACTGAGCTCTGGGTCAAAAGTTACATTTCTGTCTGAATTGGTCTCTTTTGCCAATTATGATATCATCTTTGGTGTATCTCCTCAGGGAAAGCTCAG
Source organism: Natrix helvetica (assembly GCF_964273705.1). Lineage (NCBI taxonomy): Eukaryota > Metazoa > Chordata > Lepidosauria > Squamata > Natricidae > Natrix > Natrix helvetica. The sequence continues at coordinate 12,682 of NW_028113532.1, forward strand.
ATCAGCGAATGGAGTCGTTTTTTCGCTTCCCCGACTCAGGACACCACTAACATATGCATGTGGTTCGAAACTGAGCTCTGGGTCAAAAGTTAGTTTTCTGGCTGAATTGGGCTCTTTTGCCAATTCTGATATTAGCTTTGGTGTAACTCCTCAGGGAAAGCTCAGATCAGCGAATGGAGTGGTTCTTTAGCTTCCCCGACTCAGGACACCACTAACATACGCATGTGGTTCGCAACTGAGTTCTGGGTCAAAAGTTACGTTTCTGGCTGAATTGGGCTCTTTTGCCAATTCTGATATTAGCTTTGGTGCAACTCCTCAGGGAAAGCTCAGATCAGCGAATGGAGTGGTTTTTTAGCTTCCCCGACTGAGGACACCACTAACATATGCATGTGGTTCGAAACTCAGCTCTGGTTCAAAAGTTACCTTTCTGGCTGAATTGGGCTCTTTTGCCAATTCTGATATTAGCTTTGGTGTAACTCCTCAGGGAAAGCTCAGATCAGCGAATGGAGTGGTTTTTTTAGCTTCCCCGACTGAGGACACCACTAACATATGCATGTGGTTCGAAACTGAGCTCTGGGTCAAAGGTTACATTTCTAGCTGAATTGGTCTCTTTTGCCAATTATGATATCAGCTTTGGTGTATCTCCTCAGGGAAAGCTCAGATCAGCGAATGGAGTCGTTTTTTAGCTTCCCTGACTCAGGACACCACTAACATATGCATGTGGTTCGAAACTGAGCTCTGGGTCAAAAGTTACCTTTCTGGCTGAATTGGGCTCTTTTGCCAATTCTGATATTAACTTTGGTCTAACTCCTCAGTGAAAGCTCAGATCAGCGAATGGAGTGGTTTTTTAGCTTCCCCGACTCAGGACACCACTACCATATGGATGTGGTTCGAAACTGAGATCTGGGTCAAAAGTTACCTTTCTGGCTGAATTGGTCTCTTTTGCCAATTCTGATATTAACTTTGGTCTAACTCCTCAGGGAAAGCTCAGATCAGCGAATGGAGTGGTTTTTTAGCTTCCCCGACTGAGGACACCACTAACATATGCATGTTGTTCGAAACTGAGCTCTGGGTCAAAAGTTACATTTCTGGCTGAATTGGGCTCTTTTGCCAATTATGATATCAGCTTTGGTGTATCTCCTCAGGGAAAGCTCAGATCAGCGAATGGAGTCGTTTTTTAGCTTCCCCGACTCAGGACACCACTAACATGTGCATGTGCTTCCAAACTGAGCTCTGGGTCAAGTTACGTTTCTGGCTGAATTGGGCTCTTTTGCCAATTCTGATATCCGCTATGGTGTATCTCCTCAGGGAAAGCTCAGATCAGCGAATGATGTCGTTTTTTAGCTTCCCTGACTCAGGACACCACTAACATATGCATGTTGTTCGTAACTGAGCTCTGGGTCAAAAGTTACATTTCTGGCTGAATTGGCCTCTTTTGCCAATTATGATATCAGCTTTGGTGTATCTCCTCAGGGAAAGCTCAGATCAGCGAATGGAGTCGTTTTTTTAGCTTCCCCGACTCAGGACACCACTAACATTTGCATGTTGTTCGTAACTGAGTTCTGGGTCAAAAGTTACGTTTCTGGCTGAATTGGGCTCTTTTGCTAATTCTGATATTAGCTTTGGTGTAACTCCTCAGGGAAAGCTCAGATCAGCGAATGGAGTGGTTTTTTAGCTTCCACGACTCAGGACACCACTAACATATGCATGTTGTTCGTAACTGAGTTCTGGGTCAAAAGTTACATTTCTGGCTGAATTGGGCTCTTTTGCCAATTATGTTATCAGCTTTGGTGTATCTCCACAGGGAAAGCTCAGATCAGCGAATGGAGTGGTTTTTTAGCTTCCCCGACTGAGGACACCACTAACATATGGATGTGGTTCGAAACTGAGATCTGGGTCAAAAGTTACCTTTCTGGTTGAATTGGTCTCTTTTGCCAATTCTGATATTAGCTTTGGTGTAACTCCTCAGGGAAAGCTCAGATCAGCGAATGGAGTGGTTCTTTAGCTTCCCCGACTGAGGACACCACTAACATATGCATGTTGTTCGAAACTGAGCTCTGGGTCAAAAGTTACATTTCTGGCTGAATTGGGCTCTTTTGCCAATTATGATATCAGCTTTGATGTATCTCCTCAGGGAAAGCTCAGATCAGCGAATGGAGTGGTTCTTTAGCTTCCCCGACTCAGGACACCACTAACATATGCATGTGGTTCGCAACTGAGTTCTGGGTCAAAAGTTACGTTTCTGGCTGAATTGGGCTCTTTTGCCAATTCTGATATTAGCTTTGGTGTAACTCCTCAGGGAAAGCTCATATCAGCGAATGGAGTGGTTTTTTGGCTTCCCCGACTGAGGACACCACTAACATATGCATGTTGTTCGAAACTGAGCTCTGGGTCAAAAGTTACATTTCTGGCTGAATTGGCCTCTTTTGCCAATTATGATATCAGCTTTGGTGTATCTCCTCAGGGAAAGCTCAGATCAGCGAATGGAGTCGTTTTTTTAGCTTCCCCGACTCAGGACACCACTAACATATGCATGTGCTTCCAAACTGAGCTCTGGGTCAAAAGTTACGTTTCTGGCTGAATTGGGCTCTTTTGCCAATTCTGATATCAACTATGGTGTATCTCCTCAGGGAAAGCTCAGATCAGCGAATGGAGTGGTTTTTTAGCTTCCACGACTGAGGACACCACTAACATATGCATGTTGTTCGAAACTGAGCTCTGGGTCAAAAGTTACATTTCTGGCTGAATTGGGCTCTTTTGCCAATTATGATATCAGCTTTGGTGTAACTCCTCAGGGAAAGCTCAGATCAGCGAATGATGTCGTTTTTTAGCTTCCCTGACTCAGGACACCACTAACATATGCATGTTGTTCGTAACTGAGTTCTGGGTCAAAAGTTACGTTTCTGGCTGAATTGGGCTCTTTTGCTAATTCTGATATTAGCTTTGGTGTAACTCCTCAGGGAAAGCTCAGATCAGCGAATGGAGTGGTTCTTTAGCTTCCCCGACTCAGGACACCACTAACATACGCATGTGGTTCGCAACTGAGTTTTGGGTCAAAAGTTACCTTTCTGGCTGAATTGGGCTCTTTTGCCAATTCTGATATTAGCTTTGGTCTAACTCCTCAGGGATAGCTCAGATCAGCGAATGGAGTGGTTTTTTGCTTCCCCAACTCAGGATACCACTAACATATGCATGTGGTTCGAAACTGAGCTCTGGGTCAAAAGTTACCTTTCTGGCTGAATTGGGCTCTTTTGCCAATTATGATATTAGATTTACGGTAACTCCTCAGGGAAAGCTCAGATCAGCGAATGGAGTGGTTCTTTAGCTTCCCCAACTCAGGACACCACTAACATATGCATGTGGTTCGAAACTGAGTTCTGGGTCAAAAGTTACGTTTCTGGCTGAATTGGGCTGTTTTGCCAATTCTGATATTAGCTTTGGTGTAACTCCTCAGGGAAAGCTCAGATCAGCGAATGGAGTGGTTTTTTAGCTTCCCCGACTGAGGACACCACTAACATATGCATGTGGTTCGAAACTGAGCTCTGGGTCAAAAGTTACATTTCTAGCTGAATTGGTCTCTTTTGCCAATTCTGATATTAACTTTGGTCTAACTCTTCAGGGAAAGCTCAGATCAGCGAATGGAGTGGTTTTTTAGCTTCCCCGACTCAGGACACCACTAACATATGCATGTTGTTCGAAACTGAGCTCTGGGTCAAAAGTTACATTTCTGTCTGAATTGGTCTCTTTTGCCAATTATGATATCAGCTTTGGTGTATCTCCTCAGGGAAAGCTCAGATCAGCGAATGGAGTCGTTTTTTCGCTTCCCCGACTCAGGACACCACTAACATATGCATGTGGTTCGAAACTGAGCTCTGGGTCAAAAGTTAGTTTTCTGGCTGAATTGGGCTCTTTTGCCAATTCTGATATTAGCTTTGGTGTAACTCCTCAGGGAAAGCTCAGATCAGCGAATGGAGTGGTTCTTTAGCTTCCCCGACTCAGGACACCACTAACATACGCATGTGGTTCGCAACTGAGTTCTGGGTCAAAAGTTACGTTTCTGGCTGAATTGGGCTCTTTTGCCAATTCTGATATTAGCTTTGGTGTAACTCCTCAGGGAAAGCTCAGATCAGCGAATGGAGTGGTTTTTTAGCTTCCCCGACTGAGGACACCACTAACATATGCATGTGGTTCGAAACTGAGCTCTGGGTCAAAAGTTACATTTCTAGCTAAATTGGTCCCTTTTTCCAATTATGATATCAGCTTTGGTGTATCTCCTCAGGGAAAGCTCAGATCAGCGAATGGAGTCGTTTTTTAGCTTCCCTGACTCAGGACACCACTAACATATGCATGTGGTTCGAAACTTAGCTCTGGTTCAAAAGTTACCTTTCTGGCTGTAATTGGGCTCTTTTGCCAATTCTGATATTAACTTTGGTCTAACTCCTCAGTGAAAGCTCAGATCAGCGAATGGAGTGGTTTTTTAGCTTCCCCGACTCAGGACACCACTACCATATGGATGTGGTTCGAAACTGAGATCTGGGTCAAAAGTTAGGTTTCTGGCTGAATTGGGCTCTTTCGCCAATTCTGATATTAGATTTACTGTAACTCCTCAGGGAAAGCTCAGATCAGCGAATGGAGTGGTTTTTTTAGCTTCCCCGACTCAGGACACCACTAACATATGCATGTGGTTCGAAACTGAGCTCTGGGTCAAAAGTTAGGTTTCTTGCTGAATTGGGCTCTTTTGCCAATTCTGATATTAGCTTTGGTCTAACTCCTCAGGGAAAGCTCAGATCAGCGAATGGAGTGGTTTTTTAGCTTCCCCGACTCAGGACACCCCTAAATATGCATGTGCTTCGAAACTGAGCTCTGGGTCAAAAGTTACGTTTCTGGCTGAATTGGGCTCTTTTGCCAATTCTGATATTAGCTTTGGTGTAACTCCTCAGGGAAATCTCAGATCAGTGAATGGAGTGGTTTTTTAGCTTCCCCGACTCAGGATACTACTTAACTTTGTATGTTGTTCGAAACTGAGCTCTAGGTCAAAAGTTACGTTTCTGGCTGAATTGGACTCTTTTGCCAATTCTAATATACACTTTGGTCTAACTCCTCAGGGAAAGCTCAGATCAGCGAATGGAGTGGTTGTTTAGCTTCCCCGACTCAGGACACCACTAACATATGGATGTGGTTCGAAACTGAGCTCTGGGTCAAAAGTTACGTTTCTGGCTGAATTGGGCTCTTTTGCCAATTCTGATATCAGCTTTGGTGTAACTCGTCAGGGAAAGCTCAGATCAGCGAATGGAGTGGTTCTTTAGCTTCCCCGACTCAGAACACCACAAACATATGGATGTGGTAAGAAACTGAGCTCTGGGTCAAAAGTTACCTTTCTGGCTGAATTGGGCTCTTTTGCCAATTCTGATATTAGCTTTGGTCTAACTCCTCAGGGATAGCTCAGATCAGCGAATGGAGTGGTTTTTTAGCTTCCCCAACTCAGGATACCACTAACATATGCATGTGGTTCGAAACTGAGCTCTGGGTCAAAAGTTACCTTTCTGGCTGAATTGGGCTCTTTTGCCAATTATGATATTAGATTTACGGTAACTCCTCAGGGAAAGCTCAGATCAGCGAATGGAGTGGTTCTTTAGCTTCCCCGACTCAGGACACCACTAACATATGCATGTGGTTCGAAACTGAGTTCTGGGTCAAAAGTTACGTTTCTGGCTGAATTGGGCTCTTTTGCCAATTCTGATATTAGCTTTGGTGTAACTCCTCAGGGAAAGCTCAGATCAGCGAATGGAGTGGTTTTTTAGCTTCCCCGACTGAGGACACCACTAACATATGCATGTGGTTCGAAACTGAGCTCTGGGTCAAAAGTTACATTTCTAGCTGAATTGGTCTCTTTTGCCAATTCTGATATTAACTTTGGTCTAACTCTTCAGGGAAAGCTCAGATCAGCGAATGGAGTGGTTTTTTAGCTTCCCCGACTCAGGACACCACTAACATATGCATGTTGTTCGAAACTGAGCTCTGGGTCAAAAGTTACATTTCTGGCTGAATTGGTCTCTTTTGCCAATTATGATATCAGCTTTGGTGTATCTCCTCAGGGAAAGCTCAGATCAGCGAATGGAGTCGTTTTTTCGCTTCCCCGACTCAGGACACCACTAACATATGCATGTGGTTCGCAACTGAGCTCTGGGTCAAAAGTTACGTTTCTGGCTGAATTGGGCTCTTTTGCCAATTCTGAGATTAGCTGGTGTAACTCCTCAGGGAAAGCTCAGATCAGCGAATGGAGTCGTTTTTTAGCTTCCCCGACTCAGGACACCACTAACATATGCATGTGGTTCGAAACTGAGCTCTGGGTCAAAAGTTAGTTTTCTGGCTGAATTGGGCTCTTTTGCCAATTCTGATATTAGCTTTGGTGTAACTCCTCAGGGAAAGCTCAGATCAGCGAATGGAGTGGTTCTTTAGCTTCCCCGACTCAGGACACCACTAACATACGCATGTGGTTCGCAACTGAGTTCTGGGTCAAAAGTTACCTTTCTGGCTGAATTGGGCTCTTTTGCCAATTCTGATATTAGCTTTGGTGTAACTCCTCAGGGAAAGCTCAGATCAGCGAATGGAGTGGTTTTTTAGCTTCCCCGACTGAGGACACCACTAACATATGCATGTGGTTCGAAACTGAGCTCTGGGTCAAAAGTTACATTTCTAGCTGAATTGGTCTCTTTTTCCAATTATGATATCAGCTTTGGTGTATCTCCTCAGGGAAAGCTCAGATCAGCGAATGGAGTCGTTTTTTAGCTTCCCCGACTCAGGACACCACTACCATATGGATGTGGTTCGAAACTGAGATCTGGGTCAAAAGTTAGGTTTCTGGCTGAATTGGGCTCTTTCGCCAATTCTGATATTAGATTTACTGTAACTCCTCAGGGAAAGCTCAGATCAGCGAATGGAGTGGTTTTTTTAGCTTCCCCGACTCAGGACACCACTAACATATGCATGTGGTTCGAAACTGAGCTCTGGGTCAAAAGTTAGGTTTCTTGCTGAATTGGGCTCTTTTGCCAATTCTGATATTAGCTTTGGTCTAACTCCTCAGGGAAAGCTCAGATCAGCGAATGGAGTGGTTTTTTAGCTTCCCCGACTCAGGACACCCCTAACATATGCATGTGCTTCGAAACTGAGCTCTGGGTCAAAAGTTACGTTTCTGGCTGAATTGGGCTCTTTTGCCAATTCTGATATTAGCTTTGGTGTAACTCCTCAGGGAAATCTCAGATCAGCGAATGGAGTGGTTTTTTAGCTTCCCCGACTCAGGATACTACTTAACTTTGTATGTTGTTCGAAACTGAGCTCTAGGTCAAAAGTTACGTTTCTGGCTGAATTGGACTCTTTTGCCAATTCTAATATACACTTTGGTCTAACTCCTCAGGGAAAGCTCAGATCAGCGAATGGAGTGGTTGTTTAGCTTCCCCGACTCAGGACACCACTAACATATGGATGTGGTTCGAAACTGAGCTCTGGGTCAAAAGTTACGTTTCTGGCTGAATTGGGCTCTTTTGCCAATTCTGATATCAGCTTTGGTGTAACTCGTTAGGGAAAGCTCAGATCAGCGAATGGAGTGGTTCTTTAGCTTCCCCGACTCAGAACACCACAAACATATGGATGTGGTAAGAAACTGAGCTCTGGGTCAAAAGTTACCTTTCTGGCTGAATTGGGCTCTTTTGCCAATTCTGATATTAGCTTTGGTCTAACTCCTCAGGGATAGCTCAGATCAGCGAATGGAGTGGTTTTTTAGCTTCCCCAACTCAGGATACCACTAACATATGCATGTGCTTCGAAACTGAGCTCTGGGTCAAAAGTTACGTTTCTGGCTGAATTGGGCTCTTTTGCCAATTCTGATATTAGCTTTGGTCTAACTCCTCAGGGAAAGCTCAGATCAGCGAATGGAGTGGTTTTTTTAGCTTCCCCGACTCAGGACACCACTAACATATGCATGTGGTTCGAAACTGAGCTCTGGGTCAAAAGTTACGTTTCTGGCTGAATTGGGCTCTTTTGCCAATTCTGATATTAGCTTTGGTCTAACTCCTCAGGGAAAGCTCAGATCAGCGAATGGAGTGATTTTTTTAGCTTCCCCGACTCAGGACACCACTAACATATGCATGTGGTTCGAAACTGAGCTCTGGGTCAAAAGTTAGGTTTCTGGCTGAATTGGGCTCTTTCGCCAATTCTGATATTAGATTTACTGTAACTCCTCAGGGAAAGCTCAGATCAGCGAATGGAGTGGTTTTTTTAGCTTCCCCGACTCAGGACACCACTAACGTATGCATTTACTTCGAAACTGAGCTATGGGTCAAAAGTTAGATTTACTGTAACTCCTCAGGGAAAGCTCAGATCAGCGAATGGAGTGGTTTTTTAGCTTCCCCGACTCAAGACACCACTAACATATGCATGTGGTTCGAAACTGAGCTCTGGGTCAAAAGTTACCTTTCTGGCTGAATTGGGCTCTTTTGCCAATTCTGATATTAGCTTTGGTCTAACTCCTCAGGGAAAGCTCAGATCAGCGAATGGAGTGGTTTTTTAGCTTCCCCGACTCAGGACACCACTAACATATGCATGTGCTTCGAAACTGAGCTCTGGGTCAAAAGTTACCTTTCTGGCTGAATTGGGCTCTTTTGCCAATTCTGATATTAGCTTTGGTCTAACTCCTCAGGGAAAGCTCAGATTAGCGAATGGAGTGGTTTTTTAGCTTTCCCTACTCAGGACACCACTAACATATGCATGTTGTTTGAAACTGAGCTCTGGGTCAAAAGTTACCTTTCTGGCTGAATTGGGCTCTTTTGCCAATTCTGATATTAGCTTTGGTCTAACTCCTCAGGGAAAGCTCAGATCAGCGAATGGAGTCGTTTTTTCGCTTCCCCGACTCAGGACACCACTAACATATGCATGTGGTTCGAAACTGAGCTCTGGGTCAAGTTACGTTTCTGGCTGAATTGGGCTCTTTTGCCAATTCTGATATCCGCTATGGTGTATCTCCTCAGGGAAAGCTCAGATCAGCGAATGATGTCGTTTTTTAGCTTCCCTGACTCAGGACACCACTAACATATGCATGTTGTTCGTAACTGAGCTCTGGGTCAAAAGTTACATTTCTGGCTGAATTGGCCTCTTTTGCCAATTATGATATCAGCTTTGGTGTATCTCCTCAGGGAAAGCTCAGATCAGCGAATGGAGTCGTTTTTTTAGCTTCCCCGACTCAGGACACCACTAACATTTGCATGTTGTTCGTAACTGAGTTCTGGGTCAAAAGTTACGTTTCTGGCTGAATTGGGCTCTTTTGCTAATTCTGATATTAGCTTTGGTGTAACTCCTCAGGGAAAGCTCAGATCAGCGAATGGAGTGGTTTTTTAGCTTCCACGACTCAGGACACCACTAACATATGCATGTTGTTCGTAACTGAGTTCTGGGTCAAAAGTTACATTTCTGGCTGAATTGGGCTCTTTTGCCAATTATGTTATCAGCTTTGGTGTATCTCCACAGGGAAAGCTCAGATCAGCGAATGGAGTGGTTTTTTAGCTTCCCCGACTGAGGACACCACTAACATATGGATGTGGTTCGAAACTGAGATCTGGGTCAAAAGTTACCTTTCTGGTTGAATTGGTCTCTTTTGCCAATTCTGATATTAGCTTTGGTGTAACTCCTCAGGGAAAGCTCAGATCAGCGAATGGAGTGGTTCTTTAGCTTCCCCGACTGAGGACACCACTAACATATGCATGTTGTTCGAAACTGAGCTCTGGGTCAAAAGTTACATTTCTGGCTGAATTGGGCTCTTTTGCCAATTATGATATCAGCTTTGATGTATCTCCTCAGGGAAAGCTCAGATCAGCGAATGGAGTGGTTCTTTAGCTTCCCCGACTCAGGACACCACTAACATATGCATGTGGTTCGCAACTGAGTTCTGGGTCAAAAGTTACGTTTCTGGCTGAATTGGGCTCTTTTGCCAATTCTGATATTAGCTTTGGTGTAACTCCTCAGGGAAAGCTCATATCAGCGAATGGAGTGGTTTTTTGGCTTCCCCGACTGAGGACACCACTAACATATGCATGTTGTTCGAAACTGAGCTCTGGGTCAAAAGTTACATTTCTGGCTGAATTGGCCTCTTTTGCCAATTATGATATCAGCTTTGGTGTATCTCCTCAGGGAAAGCTCAGATCAGCGAATGGAGTCGTTTTTTTAGCTTCCCCGACTCAGGACACCACTAACATATGCATGTGCTTCCAAACTGAGCTCTGGGTCAAAAGTTACGTTTCTGGCTGAATTGGGCTCTTTTGCCAATTCTGATATCAACTATGGTGTATCTCCTCAGGGAAAGCTCAGATCAGCGAATGGAGTGGTTTTTTAGCTTCCACGACTGAGGACACCACTAACATATGCATGTTGTTCGAAACTGAGCTCTGGGTCAAAAGTTACATTTCTGGCTGAATTGGGCTCTTTTGCCAATTATGATATCAGCTTTGGTGTAACTCCTCAGGGAAAGCTCAGATCAGCGAATGATGTCGTTTTTTAGCTTCCCTGACTCAGGACACCACTAACATATGCATGTTGTTCGTAACTGAGTTCTGGGTCAAAAGTTACGTTTCTGGCTGAATTGGGCTCTTTTGCTAATTCTGATATTAGCTTTGGTGTAACTCCTCAGGGAAAGCTCAGATCAGCGAATGGAGTGGTTCTTTAGCTTCCCCGACTCAGGACACCACTAACATACGCATGTGGTTCGCAACTGAGTTTTGGGTCAAAAGTTACCTTTCTGGCTGAATTGGGCTCTTTTGCCAATTCTGATATTAGCTTTGGTCTAACTCCTCAGGGATAGCTCAGATCAGCGAATGGAGTGGTTTTTTGCTTCCCCAACTCAGGATACCACTAACATATGCATGTGGTTCGAAACTGAGCTCTGGGTCAAAAGTTACCTTTCTGGCTGAATTGGGCTCTTTTGCCAATTATGATATTAGATTTACGGTAACTCCTCAGGGAAAGCTCAGATCAGCGAATGGAGTGGTTCTTTAGCTTCCCCGACTCAGGACACCACTAACATATGCATGTGGTTCGAAACTGAGTTCTGGGTCAAAAGTTACGTTTCTGGCTGAATTGGGCTGTTTTGCCAATTCTGATATTAGCTTTGGTGTAACTCCTCAGGGAAAGCTCAGATCAGCGAATGGAGTGGTTTTTTAGCTTCCCCGACTGAGGACACCACTAACATATGCATGTGGTTCGAAACTGAGCTCTGGGTCAAAAGTTACATTTCTAGCTGAATTGGTCTCTTTTGCCAATTCTGATATTAACTTTGGTCTAACTCTTCAGGGAAAGCTCAGATCAGCGAATGGAGTGGTTTTTTAGCTTCCCCGACTCAGGACACCACTAACATATGCATGTTGTTCGAAACTGAGCTCTGGGTCAAAAGTTACATTTCTGTCTGAATTGGTCTCTTTTGCCAATTATGATATCAGCTTTGGTGTATCTCCTCAGGGAAAGCTCAGATCAGCGAATGGAGTCGTTTTTTCGCTTCCCCGACTCAGGACACCACTAACATATGCATGTGGTTCGCAACTGAGCTCTGGGTCAAAAGTTACGTTTCTGGCTGAATTGGGCTCTTTTGCCAATTCTGATATTAGCTGGTGTAACTCCTCAGGGAAAGCTCAGATCAGCGAATGGAGTCGTTTTTTAGCTTCCCCGACTCAGGACACCACTAACATATGCATGTGGTTCGAAACTGAGCTCTGGGTCAAAAGTTAGTTTTCTGGCTGAATTGGGCTCTTTTGCCAATTCTGATATTAGCTTTGGTGTAACTCCTCAGGGAAAGCTCAGATCAGCGAATGGAGTGGTTCTTTAGCTTCCCCGACTCAGGACACCACTAACATACGCATGTGGTTCGCAACTGAGTTCTGGGTCAAAAGTTACGTTTCTGGCTGAATTGGGCTCTTTTGCCAATTCTGATATTAGCTTTGGTGTAACTCCTCAGGGAAAGCTCAGATCAGCGAATGGAGTGGTTTTTTAGCTTCCCCGACTGAGGACACCACTAACATATGCATGTGGTTCGAAACTGAGCTCTGGTTCAAAAGTTACATTTCTAGCTGAATTGGTCCCTTTTTCCAATTATGATATCAGCTTTGGTGTATCTCCTCAGGGAAAGCTCAGATCAGCGAATGGAGTCGTTTTTTAGCTTCCCTGACTCAGGACACCACTAACATATGCATGTGGTTCGAAACTTAGCTCTGGTTCAAAAGTTACCTTTCTGGCTGTAATTGGGCTCTTTTGCCAATTCTGATATTAACTTTGGTCTAACTCCTCAGTGAAAGCTCAGATCAGCGAATGGAGTGGTTTTTTAGCTTCCCCGACTCAGGACACCACTACCATATGGATGTGGTTCGAAACTGAGATCTGGGTCAAAAGTTAGGTTTCTGGCTGAATTGGGCTCTTTCGCCAATTCTGATATTAGATTTACTGTAACTCCTCAGGGAAAGCTCAGATCAGCGAATGGAGTGGTTTTTTTAGCTTCCCCGACTCAGGACACCACTAACATATGCATGTGGTTCGAAACTGAGCTCTGGGTCAAAAGTTAGGTTTCTTGCTGAATTGGGCTCTTTTGCCAATTCTGATATTAGCTTTGGTCTAACTCCTCAGGGAAAGCTCAGATCAGCGAATGGAGTGGTTTTTTAGCTTCCCCGACTCAGGACACCCCTAAATATGCATGTGCTTCGAAACTGAGCTCTGGGTCAAAAGTTACGTTTCTGGCTGAATTGGGCTCTTTTGCCAATTCTGATATTAGCTTTGGTGTAACTCCTCAGGGAAATCTCAGATCAGTGAATGGAGTGGTTTTTTAGCTTCCCCGACTCAGGATACTACTTAACTTTGTATGTTGTTCGAAACTGAGCTCTAGGTCAAAAGTTACGTTTCTGGCTGAATTGGACTCTTTTGCCAATTCTAATATACACTTTGGTCTAACTCCTCAGGTAAAGCTCAGATCAGCGAATGGAGTGGTTCTTTAGCTTCCCCGACTCAGAACACCACAAACATATGGATGTGGTAAGAAACTGAGCTCTGGGTCAAAAGTTACCTTTCTGGCTGAATTGGGCTCTTTTGCCAATTCTGATATTAGCTTTGGTCTAACTCCTCAGGGATAGCTCAGATCAGCGAATGGAGTGGTTTTTTAGCTTCCCCAACTCAGGATACCACTAACATATGCATGTGGTTCGAAACTGAGCTCTGGGTCAAAAGTTACCTTTCTGGCTGAATTGGGCTCTTTTGCCAATTATGATATTAGATTTACGGTAACTCCTCAGGGAAAGCTCAGATCAGCGAATGGAGTGGTTCTTTAGCTTCCCCGACTCAGGACACCACTAACATATGCATGTGGTTCGAAACTGAGTTCTGGGTCAAAAGTTACGTTTCTGGCTGAATTGGGCTCTTTTGCCAATTCTGATATTAGCTTTGGTGTAACTCCTCAGGGAAAGCTCAGATCAGCGAATGGAGTGGTTTTTTAGCTTCCCCGACTGAGGACACCACTAACATATGCATGTGGTTCGAAACTGAGCTCTGGGTCAAAAGTTACATTTCTAGCTGAATTGGTCTCTTTTGCCAATTCTGATATTAACTTTGGTCTAACTCTTCAGGGAAAGCTCAGATCAGCGAATGGAGTGGTTTTTTAGCTTCCCCGACTCAGGACACCACTAACATATGCATGTTGTTCGAAACTGAGCTCTGGGTCAAAAGTTACATTTCTGGCTGAATTGGTCTCTTTTGCCAATTATGATATCAGCTTTGGTGTATCTCCTCAGGGAAAGCTCAGATCAGCGAATGGAGTCGTTTTTTCGCTTCCCCGACTCAGGACACCACTAACATATGCATGTGGTTCGCAACTGAGCTCTGGGTCAAAAGTTACGTTTCTGGCTGAATTGGGCTCTTTTGCCAATTCTGAGATTAGCTGGTGTAACTCCTCAGGGAAAGCTCAGATCAGCGAATGGAGTCGTTTTTTAGCTTCCCCGACTCAGGACACCACTAACATATGCATGTGGTTCGAAACTGAGCTCTGGGTCAAAAGTTAGTTTTCTGGCTGAATTGGGCTCTTTTGCCAATTCTGATATTAGCTTTGGTGTAACTCCTCAGGGAAAGCTCAGATCAGCGAATGGAGTGGTTCTTTAGCTTCCCCGACTCAGGACACCACTAACATACGCATGTGGTTCGCAACTGAGTTCTGGGTCAAAAGTTACCTTTCTGGCTGAATTGGGCTCTTTTGCCAATTCTGATATTAGCTTTGGTGTAACTCCTCAGGGAAAGCTCAGATCAGCGAATGGAGTGGTTTTTTAGCTTCCCCGACTGAGGACACCACTAACATATGCATGTGGTTCGAAACTGAGCTCTGGGTCAAAAGTTACATTTCTAGCTGAATTGGTCTCTTTTTCCAATTATGATATCAGCTTTGGTGTATCTCCTCAGGGAAAGCTCAGATCAGCGAATGGAGTCGTTTTTTAGCTTCCCTGACTCAGGACACCACTAACATATGCATGTGGTTCGAAACTCAGCTCTGGGTCAAAAGTTAGGTTTCTGGCTGAATTGGGCTCTTTCGCCAATTCTGATATTAGATTTACTGTAACTCCTCAGGGAAAGCTCAGATCAGCGAATGGAGTGGTTTTTTTAGCTTCCCCGACTCAGGACACCACTAACATATGCATGTGGTTCGAAACTGAGCTCTGGGTCAAAAGTTAGGTTTCTTGCTGAATTGGGCTCTTTTGCCAATTCTGATATTAGCTTTGGTCTAACTCCTCAGGGAAAGCTCAGATCAGCGAATGGAGTGGTTTTTTAGCTTCCCCGACTCAGGACACCCCTAACATATGCATGTGCTTCGAAACTGAGCTCTGGGTCAAAAGTTACGTTTCTGGCTGAATTGGGCTCTTTTGCCAATTCTGATATTAGCTTTGGTGTAACTCCTCAGGGAAATCTCAGATCAGCGAATGGAGTGGTTTTTTAGCTTCCCCGACTCAGGATACTACTTAACTTTGTATGTGGTTCGAAACTGAGCTCTGGGTCAAAAGTTACGTTTCTGGCTGAATTGGGCTCTTTTGCCAATTCTGATATCAGCTTTGGTGTAACTCGTCAGGGAAAGCTCAGATCAGCGAATGGAGTGGTTCTTTAGCTTCCCCGACTCAGAACACCACAAACATATGGATGTGGTAAGAAACTGAGCTCTGGGTCAAAAGTTACCTTTCTGGCTGAATTGGGCTCTTTTGCCAATTCTGATATTAGCTTTGGTCTAACTCCTCAGGGAAAGCTCAGATCAGCGAATGGAGTGGTTTTTTTAGCTTCCCCGACTCAGGACACCACTAACATATGCATGTGGTTCGAAACTGAGCTCTGGGTCAAAAGTTACGTTTCTGGCTGAATTGGGCTCTTTTGCCAATTCTGATATTAGCTTTGGTCTAACTCCTCAGGGAAAGCTCAGATCAGCGAATGGAGTGATTTTTTTAGCTTCCCCGACTCAGGACACCACTAACATATGCATGTGGTTCGAAACTGAGCTCTGGGTCAAAAGTTAGGTTTCTGGCTGAATTGGGCTCTTTCGCCAATTCTGATATTAGATTTACTGTAACTCCTCAGGGAAAGCTCAGATCAGCGAATGGAGTGGTTTTTTTAGCTTCCCCGACTCAGGACACCACTAACGTATGCATTTACTTCGAAACTGAGCTATGGGTCAAAAGTTAGATTTACTGTAACTCCTCAGGGAAAGCTCAGATCAGCGAATGGAGTGGTTTTTTAGCTTCCCCGACTCAAGACACCACTAACATATGCATGTGGTTCGAAACTGAGCTCTGGGTCAAAAGTTACCTTTCTGGCTGAATTGGGCTCTTTTGCCAATTCTGATATTAGCTTTGGTCTAACTCCTCAGGGAAAGCTCAGATCAGCGAATGGAGTGGTTTTTTAGCTTCCCCGACTCAGGACACCACTAACATATGCATGTGCTTCGAAACTGAGCTCTGGGTCAAAAGTTACCTTTCTGGCTGAATTGGGCTCTTTTGCCAATTCTGATATTAGCTTTGGTCTAACTCCTCAGGGAAAGCTCAGATTAGCGAATGGAGTGGTTTTTTAGCTTTCCCTACTCAGGACACCACTAACATATGCATGTTGTTTGAAACTGAGCTCTGGGTCAAAAGTTACCTTTCTGGCTGAATTGGGCTCTTTTGCCAATTCTGATATTAGCTTTGGTCTAACTCCTCAGGGAAAGCTCAGATCAGCGAATGGAGTCGTTTTTTCGCTTCCCCGACTCAGGACACCACTAACATATGCATGTGGTTCGAAACTGAGCTCTGGGTCAAAAGTTACGTTTCTGGCTGAATTGGGCTCTTTTGCCAATTCTGATATTAGCTTTGGTGTAACTCCTCAGGGAAAGCTCAGATCAGCGAATGGAGTGGTTCTTTAGCTTCCCCGACTCAGGACACCACTAACATATGGATGTGGTTCGAAACTGAGCTCTAGGTCAAAAGTTACGTTTCTGGCTGAATTGGACTCTTTTGCCAATTCTAATATACACTTTGGTCTAACTCCTCAGGGAAAGCTCAGATCAGCGAATGGAGTGGTTGTTTAGCTTCCCCGACTCAGGACACCACTAACATATGGATGTGGTTCGAAACTGAGCTCTGGGTCAAAAGTTACGTTTCTGGCTGAATTGGGCTCTTTTGCCAATTCTGATATCAGCTTTGGTGTAACTCGTCAGGGAAAGCTCAGATCAGCGAATGGAGTGGTTCTTTAGCTTCCCCGACTCAGAACACCACAAACATATGGATGTGGTAAGAAACTGAGCTCTGGGTCAAAAGTTACCTTTCTGGCTGAATTGGGCTCTTTTGCCAATTCTGATATTAGCTTTGGTCTAACTCCTCAGGGATAGCTCAGATCAGCGAATGGAGTGGTTTTTTAGCTTCCCCAACTCAGGATACCACTAACATATGCATGTGGTTCGAAACTGAGCTCTGGGTCAAAAGTTACCTTTCTGGCTGAATTGGGCTCTTTTGCCAATTATGATATTAGATTTACGGTAACTCCTCAGGGAAAGCTCAGATCAGCGAATGGAGTGGTTCTTTAGCTTCCCCGACTCAGGACACCACTAACATATGCATGTGGTTCGAAACTGAGTTCTGGGTCAAAAGTTACGTTTCTGGCTGAATTGGGCTCTTTTGCCAATTCTGATATTAGCTTTGGTGTAACTCCTCAGGGAAAGCTCAGATCAGCGAATGGAGTGGTTTTTTAGCTTCCCCGACTGAGGACACCACTAACATATGCATGTGGTTCGAAACTGAGCTCTGGGTCAAAAGTTACATTTCTAGCTGAATTGGTCTCTTTTGCCAATTCTGATATTAACTTTGGTCTAACTCTTCAGGGAAAGCTCAGATCAGCGAATGGAGTGGTTTTTTAGCTTCCCCGACTCAGGACACCACTAACATATGCATGTTGTTCGAAACTGAGCTCTGGGTCAAAAGTTACATTTCTGGCTGAATTGGTCTCTTTTGCCAATTATGATATCAGCTTTGGTGTATCTCCTCAGGGAAAGCTCAGATCAGCGAATGGAGTCGTTTTTTCGCTTCCCCGACTCAGGACACCACTAACATATGCATGTGGTTCGCAACTGAGCTCTGGGTCAAAAGTTACGTTTCTGGCTGAATTGGGCTCTTTTGCCAATTCTGAGATTAGCTGGTGTAACTCCTCAGGGAAAGCTCAGATCAGCGAATGGAGTCGTTTTTTAGCTTCCCCGACTCAGGACACCACTAACATATGCATGTGGTTCGAAACTGAGCTCTGGGTCAAAAGTTAGTTTTCTGGCTGAATTGGGCTCTTTTGCCAATTCTGATATTAGCTTTGGTGTAACTCCTCAGGGAAAGCTCAGATCAGCGAATGGAGTGGTTCTTTAGCTTCCCCGACTCAGGACACCACTAACATACGCATGTGGTTCGCAACTGAGTTCTGGGTCAAAAGTTACCTTTCTGGCTGAATTGGGCTCTTTTGCCAATTCTGATATTAGCTTTGGTGTAACTCCTCAGGGAAAGCTCAGATCAGCGAATGGAGTGGTTTTTTAGCTTCCCCGACTGAGGACACCACTAACATATGCATGTGGTTCGAAACTGAGCTCTGGGTCAAAAGTTACATTTCTAGCTGAATTGGTCTCTTTTTCCAATTATGATATCAGCTTTGGTGTATCTCCTCAGGGAAAGCTCAGATCAGCGAATGGAGTCGTTTTTTAGCTTCCCTGACTCAGGACACCACTAACATATGCATGTGGTTCGAAACTCAGCTCTGGGTCAAAAGTTACCTTTCTGGCTGTAATTGGGCTCTTTTGCCAATTCTGATATTAACTTTGGTCTAACTCCTCAGTGAAAGCTCAGATCAGCGAATGGAGTGGTTTTTTAGCTTCCCCGACTCAGGACACCACTACCATATGGATGTGGTTCGAAACTGAGATCTGGGTCAAAAGTTAGGTTTCTGGCTGAATTGGGCTCTTTCGCCAATTCTGATATTAGATTTACTGTAACTCCTCAGGGAAAGCTCAGATCAGCGAATGGAGTGGTTTTTTTAGCTTCCCCGACTCAGGACACCACTAACATATGCATGTGGTTCGAAACTGAGCTCTGGGTCAAAAGTTAGGTTTCTTGCTGAATTGGGCTCTTTTGCCAATTCTGATATTAGCTTTGGTCTAACTCCTCAGGGAAAGCTCAGATCAGCGAATGGAGTGGTTTTTTAGCTTCCCCGACTCAGGACACCCCTAACATATGCATGTGCTTCGAAACTGAGCTCTGGGTCAAAAGTTACGTTTCTGGCTGAATTGGGCTCTTTTGCCAATTCTGATATTAGCTTTGGTGTAACTCCTCAGGGAAATCTCAGATCAGCGAATGGAGTGGTTTTTTAGCTTCCCCGACTCAGGATACTACTTAACTTTGTATGTTGTTCGAAACTGAGCTCTAGGTCAAAAGTTACGTTTCTGGCTGAATTGGACTCTTTTGCCAATTCTAATATACACTTTGGTCTAACTCCTCAGGGAAAGCTCAGATCAGCGAATGGAGTGGTTGTTTAGCTTCCCCGACTCAGGACACCACTAACATATGGATGTGGTTCGAAACTGAGCTCTGGGTCAAAAGTTACGTTTCTGGCTGAATTGGGCTCTTTTGCCAATTCTGATATCAGCTTTGGTGTAACTCGTCAGGGAAAGCTCAGATCAGCGAATGGAGTGGTTCTTTAGCTTCCCCGACTCAGAACACCACAAACATATGGATGTGGTAAGAAACTGAGCTCTGGGTCAAAAGTTACCTTTCTGGCTGAATTGGGCTCTTTTGCCAATTCTGATATTAGCTTTGGTCTAACTCCTCAGGGATAGCTCAGATCAGCGAATGGAGTGGTTTTTTAGCTTCCCCAACTCAGGATACCACTAACATATGCATGTGCTTCGAAACTGAGCTCTGGGTCAAAAGTTACGTTTCTGGCTGAATTGGGCTCTTTTGCCAATTCTGATATTAGCTTTGGTCTAACTCCTCAGGGAAAGCTCAGATCAGCGAATGGAGTGGTTTTTTTAGCTTCCCCGACTCAGGACACCACTAACATATGCATGTGGTTCGAAACTGAGCTCTGGGTCAAAAGTTACGTTTCTGGCTGAATTGGGCTCTTTTGCCAATTCTGATATTAGCTTTGGTCTAACTCCTCAGGGAAAGCTCAGATCAGCGAATGGAGTGATTTTTTTAGCTTCCCCGACTCAGGACACCACTAACATATGCATGTGGTTCGAAACTGAGCTCTGGGTCAAAAGTTAGGTTTCTGGCTGAATTGGGCTCTTTCGCCAATTCTGATATTAGATTTACTGTAACTCCTCAGGGAAAGCTCAGATCAGCGAATGGAGTGGTTTTTTTAGCTTCCCCGACTCAGGACACCACTAACGTATGCATTTACTTCGAAACTGAGCTATGGGTCAAAAGTTAGATTTACTGTAACTCCTCAGGGAAAGCTCAGATCAGCGAATGGAGTGGTTTTTTAGCTTCCCCGACTCAAGACACCACTAACATATGCATGTGGTTCGAAACTGAGCTCTGGGTCAAAAGTTACCTTTCTGGCTGAATTGGGCTCTTTTGCCAATTCTGATATTAGCTTTGGTCTAACTCCTCAGGGAAAGCTCAGATCAGCGAATGGAGTGGTTTTTTAGCTTCCCCGACTCAGGACACCACTAACATATGCATGTGCTTCGAAACTGAGCTCTGGGTCAAAAGTTACCTTTCTGGCTGAATTGGGCTCTTTTGCCAATTCTGATATTAGCTTTGGTCTAACTCCTCAGGGAAAGCTCAGATTAGCGAATGGAGTGGTTTTTTAGCTTTCCCTACTCAGGACACCACTAACATATGTATGTTGTTTGAAACTGAGCTCTGGGTCAAAAGTTACCTTTCTGGCTGAATTGGGCTCTTTTGCCAATTCTGATATTAGCTTTGGTCTAACTCCTCAGGGAAAGCTCAGATCAGCGAATGGAGTCGTTTTTTCGCTTCCCCGACTCAGGACACCACTAACATATGCATGTGGTTCGCAACTGAGCTCTGGGTCAAAAGTTACGTTTCTGGCTGAATTGGGCTCTTTTGCCAATTCTGAGATTAGCTGGTGTAACTCCTCAGGGAAAGCTCAGATCAGCGAATGGAGTCGTTTTTTAGCTTCCCCGACTCAGGACACCACTAACATATGCATGTGGTTCGAAACTGAGCTCTGGGTCAAAAGTTAGTTTTCTGGCTGAATTGGGCTCTTTTGCCAATTCTGATATTAGCTTTGGTGTAACTCCTCAGGGAAAGCTCAGATCAGCGAATGGAGTGGTTCTTTAGCTTCCCCGACTCAGGACACCACTAACATACGCATGTGGTTCGCAACTGAGTTCTGGGTCAAAAGTTACGTTTCTGGCTGAATTGGGCTCTTTTGCCAATTCTGATATTAGCTTTGGTGTAACTCCTCAGGGAAAGCTCAGATCAGCGAATGGAGTGGTTTTTTAGCTTCCCCGACTGAGGACACCACTAACATATGCATGTGGTTCGAAACTGAGCTCTGGGTCAAAAGTTACATTTCTAGCTGAATTGGTCTCTTTTTCCAATTATGATATCAGCTTTGGTGTATCTCCTCAGGGAAAGCTCAGATCAGCGAATGGAGTCGTTTTTTAGCTTCCCTGACTCAGGACACCACTAACATATGCATGTGGTTCGAAACTCAGCTCTGGGTCAAAAGTTACCTTTCTGGCTGTAATTGGGCTCTTTTGCCAATTCTGATATTAACTTTGGTCTAACTCCTCAGTGAAAGCTCAGATCAGCGAATGGAGTGGTTTTTTAGCTTCCCCGACTCAGGACACCACTACCATATGGATGTGGTTCGAAACTGAGATCTGGGTCAAAAGTTAGGTTTCTGGCTGAATTGGGCTCTTTCGCCAATTCTGATATTAGATTTACTGTAACTCCTCAGGGAAAGCTCAGATCAGCGAATGGAGTGGTTTTTTTAGCTTCCCCGACTCAGGACACCACTAACATATGCATGTGGTTCGAAACTGAGCTCTGGGTCAAAAGTTAGGTTTCTTGCTGAATTGGGCTCTTTTGCCAATTCTGATATTAGCTTTGGTCTAACTCCTCAGGGAAAGCTCAGATCAGCGAATGGAGTGGTTTTTTAGCTTCCCCGACTCAGGACACCCCTAACATATGCATGTGCTTCGAAACTGAGCTCTGGGTCAAAAGTTACGTTTCTGGCTGAATTGGGCTCTTTTGCCAATTCTGATATTAGCTTTGGTGTAACTCCTCAGGGAAATCTCAGATCAGCGAATGGAGTGGTTTTTTAGCTTCCCCGACTCAGGATACTACTTAACTTTGTATGTTGTTCGAAACTGAGCTCTAGGTCAAAAGTTACGTTTCTGGCTGAATTGGACTCTTTTGCCAATTCTAATATACACTTTGGTCTAACTCCTCAGGGAAAGCTCAGATCAGCGAATGGAGTGGTTGTTTAGCTTCCCCGACTCAGGACACCACTAACATATGGATGTGGTTCGAAACTGAGCTCTGGGTCAAAAGTTACCTTTCTGGCTGAATTGGGCTCTTTTGCCAATTCTGATATCAGCTTTGGTCTAACTCCTCAGGGATAGCTCAGATCAGCGAATGGAGTGGTTTTTTAGCTTCCCCAACTCAGGATACCACTAACATATGCATGTGCTTCGAAACTGAGCTCTGGGTCAAAAGTTACGTTTCTGGCTGAATTGGGCTCTTTTGCCAATTCTGATATTAGCTTTGGTCTAACTCCTCAGGGAAAGCTCAGATCAGCGAATGGAGTGGTTTTTTTAGCTTCCCCGACTCAGGACACCACTAACATATGCATGTGGTTCGAAATTGAGCTCTGGGTCAAAAGTTAGGTTTCTGGCTGAATTGGGCTCTTTTGCCAATTCTGATATTAGCTTTGGTCTAACTCCTCAGGGAAAGCTCAGATCAGCGAATGGAGTGGTTTTTTAGCTTCCCCGACTCAGCACACCACTAACATATGCATTTTGTTCGAAACTGAGCTCTCGGTCAAAAGTTACATTTCTGGCTGAAATGGGCTCTTTTGCGAATTCTGATATTAGCTTTGGTGTAACTCCTCAGGGAAACCTCAGATCAGCGAATGGAGTGGTTTTTTAGCTTCCCCGACTCAGGACACCACTAACGTATGCATTTACTTCGAAACTGAGCTATGGGTCAAAAGTTAGATTTACTGTAACTCCTCAGGGAAAGCTCAGATCAGCGAATGGAGTGGTTTTTTAGCTTCCCCGACTCAAGACACCACTAACATATGCATGTGGTTCGAAACTGAGCTCTGGGTCAAAAGTTACCTTTCTGGCTGAATTGGGCTCTTTTGCCAATTCTGATATTAGCTTTGGTCTAACTCCTCAGGGAAAGCTCAGATCAGCGAATGGAGTGGTTTTTTAGCTTCCCCGACTCAGGACACCACTAACATATGCATGTGCTTCGAAACTGAGCTCTGGGTCAAAAGTTACCTTTCTGGCTGAATTGGGCTCTTTTGCCAATTCTGATATTAGCTTTGGTGTAACTCCTCAGGGAAATCTCAGATCAGCGAATGGAGTGGTTTTTTAGCTTCCCCGACTCAGGATACTACTTAACTTTGTATGTTGTTCGAAACTGAGCTCTAGGTCAAAAGTTACGTTTCTGGCTGAATTGGACTCTTTTGCCAATTCTAATATACACTTTGGTCTAACTCCTCAGGGATAGCTCAGATCAGCGAATGGAGTGGTTTTTTAGCTTCCCCAACTCAGGATACCACTAACATATGCATGTGGTTCGAAACTGAGCTCTGGGTCAAAAGTTACCTTTCTGGCTGAATTGGGCTCTTTTGCCAATTATGATATTAGATTTACGGTAACTCCTCAGGGAAAGCTCAGATCAGCGAATGGAGTGGTTCTTTAGCTTCCCCGACTCAGGACACCACTAACATATGCATGTGGTTCGAAACTGAGCTATGGGTCAAAAGTTACGTTTCTGGCTGAATTGGGCTCTTTTGCCAATTCTGATATCAGCTTTGGTGTAACTCGTCAGGGAAAGCTCAGATCAGCGAATGGAGTGGTTCTTTAGCTTCCCCGACTCAGAACACCACAAACATATGGATGTGGTAAGAAACTGAGCTCTGGGTCAAAAGTTACGTTTCTGGCTGAATTGGGCTCTTTTGCCAATTCTGATATTAGCTTTGGTGTAACTCCTCAGGGAAAGCTCAGATCAGCGAATGGAGTGGTTTTTTAGCTTCCCCGACTCAGGACACCACTAACATATGCATGTTGTTCGAAACTGAGCTCTGGGTCAAAAGTTACATTTCTGGCTGAATTGGTCTCTTTTGCCAATTATGATATCAGCTTTGGTGTATCTCCTCAGGGAAAGCTCAGATCAGCGAATGGAGTCGTTTTTTCGCTTCCCCGACTCAGGACACCACTAACATATGCATGTGGTTCGCAACTGAGCTCTGGGTCAAAAGTTACGTTTCTGGCTGAATTGGGCTCTTTTGCCAATTCTGAGATTAGCTGGTGTAACTCCTCAGGGAAAGCTCAGATCAGCGAATGGAGTCGTTTTTTAGCTTCCCCGACTCAGGACACCACTAACATATGCATGTGGTTCGAAACTGAGCTCTGGGTCAAAAGTTAGTTTTCTGGCTGAATTGGGCTCTTTTGCCAATTCTGATATTAGCTTTGGTGTAACTCCTCAGGGAAAGCTCAGATCAGCGAATGGAGTGGTTCTTTAGCTTCCCCGACTCAGGACACCACTAACATACGCATGTGGTTCGCAACTGAGTTCTGGGTCAAAAGTTACCTTTCTGGCTGAATTGGGCTCTTTTGCCAATTCTGATATTAGCTTTGGTGTAACTCCTCAGGGAAAGCTCAGATCAGCGAATGGAGTGGTTTTTTAGCTTCCCCGACTGAGGACACCACTAACATATGCATGTGGTTCGAAACTGAGCTCTGGGTCAAAAGTTACATTTCTAGCTGAATTGGTCTCTTTTTCCAATTATGATATCAGCTTTGGTGTATCTCCTCAGGGAAAGCTCAGATCAGCGAATGGAGTCGTTTTTTAGCTTCCCTGACTCAGGACACCACTAACATATGCATGTGGTTCGAAACTCAGCTCTGGGTCAAAAGTTACCTTTCTGGCTGTAATTGGGCTCTTTTGCCAATTCTGATATTAACTTTGGTCTAACTCCTCAGTGAAAGCTCAGATCAGCGAATGGAGTGGTTTTTTAGCTTCCCCGACTCAGGACACCACTACCATATGGATGTGGTTCGAAACTGAGATCTGGGTCAAAAGTTAGGTTTCTGGCTGAATTGGGCTCTTTCGCCAATTCTGATATTAGATTTACTGTAACTCCTCAGGGAAAGCTCAGATCAGCGAATGGAGTGGTTTTTTTAGCTTCCCCGACTCAGGACACCACTAACATATGCATGTGGTTCGAAACTGAGCTCTGGGTCAAAAGTTAGGTTTCTTGCTGAATTGGGCTCTTTTGCCAATTCTGATATTAGCTTTGGTCTAACTCCTCAGGGAAAGCTCAGATCAGCGAATGGAGTGGTTTTTTAGCTTCCCCGACTCAGGACACCCCTAACATATGCATGTGCTTCGAAACTGAGCTCTGGGTCAAAAGTTACGTTTCTGGCTGAATTGGGCTCTTTTGCCAATTCTGATATTAGCTTTGGTGTAACTCCTCAGGGAAATCTCAGATCAGCGAATGGAGTGGTTTTTTAGCTTCCCCGACTCAGGATACTACTTAACTTTGTATGTTGTTCGAAACTGAGCTCTAGGTCAAAAGTTACGTTTCTGGCTGAATTGGACTCTTTTGCCAATTCTAATATACACTTTGGTCTAACTCCTCAGGGAAAGCTCAGATCAGCGAATGGAGTGGTTGTTTAGCTTCCCCGACTCAGGACACCACTAACATATGGATGTGGTTCGAAACTGAGCTCTGGGTCAAAAGTTACGTTTCTGGCTGAATTGGGCTCTTTTGCCAATTCTGATATCAGCTTTGGTGTAACTCGTCAGGGAAAGCTCAGATCAGCGAATGGAGTGGTTCTTTAGCTTCCCCGACTCAGAACACCACAAACATATGGATGTGGTAAGAAACTGAGCTCTGGGTCAAAAGTTACCTTTCTGGCTGAATTGGGCTCTTTTGCCAATTCTGATATTAGCTTTGGTCTAACTCCTCAGGGATAGCTCAGATCAGCGAATGGAGTGGTTTTTTAGCTTCCCCAACTCAGGATACCACTAACATATGCATGTGCTTCGAAACTGAGCTCTGGGTCAAAAGTTACGTTTCTGGCTGAATTGGGCTCTTTTGCCAATTCTGATATTAGCTTTGGTCTAACTCCTCAGGGAAAGCTCAGATCAGCGAATGGAGTGGTTTTTTTAGCTTCCCCGACTCAGGACACCACTAACATATGCATGTGGTTCGAAACTGAGCTCTGGGTCAAAAGTTACGTTTCTGGCTGAATTGGGCTCTTTTGCCAATTCTGATATTAGCTTTGGTCTAACTCCTCAGGGAAAGCTCAGATCAGCGAATGGAGTGATTTTTTTAGCTTCCCCGACTCAGGACACCACTAACATATGCATGTGGTTCGAAACTGAGCTCTGGGTCAAAAGTTAGGTTTCTGGCTGAATTGGGCTCTTTCGCCAATTCTGATATTAGATTTACTGTAACTCCTCAGGGAAAGCTCAGATCAGCGAATGGAGTGGTTTTTTTAGCTTCCCCGACTCAGGACACCACTAACGTATGCATTTACTTCGAAACTGAGCTATGGGTCAAAAGTTAGATTTACTGTAACTCCTCAGGGAAAGCTCAGATCAGCGAATGGAGTGGTTTTTTAGCTTCCCCGACTCAAGACACCACTAACATATGCATGTGGTTCGAAACTGAGCTCTGGGTCAAAAGTTACCTTTCTGGCTGAATTGGGCTCTTTTGCCAATTCTGATATTAGCTTTGGTCTAACTCCTCAGGGAAAGCTCAGATCAGCGAATGGAGTGGTTTTTTAGCTTCCCCGACTCAGGACACCACTAACATATGCATGTGCTTCGAAACTGAGCTCTGGGTCAAAAGTTACCTTTCTGGCTGAATTGGGCTCTTTTGCCAATTCTGATATTAGCTTTGGTCTAACTCCTCAGGGAAAGCTCAGATTAGCGAATGGAGTGGTTTTTTAGCTTTCCCTACTCAGGACACCACTAACATATGCATGTTGTTTGAAACTGAGCTCTGGGTCAAAAGTTACCTTTCTGGCTGAATTGGGCTCTTTTGCCAATTCTGATATTAGCTTTGGTCTAACTCCTCAGGGAAAGCTCAGATCAGCGAATGGAGTCGTTTTTTCGCTTCCCCGACTCAGGACACCACTAACATATGCATGTGGTTCGAAACTGAGCTCTGGGTCAAAAGTTACGTTTCTGGCTGAATTGGGCTCTTTTGCCAATTCTGATATTAGCTTTGGTGTAACTCCTCAGGGAAAGCTCAGATCAGCGAATGGAGTGGTTCTTTAGCTTCCCCGACTCAGGACACCACTAACATATGGATGTGGTTCGAAACTGAGCTCTAGGTCAAAAGTTACGTTTCTGGCTGAATTGGACTCTTTTGCCAATTCTAATATACACTTTGGTCTAACTCCTCAGGGAAAGCTCAGATCAGCGAATGGAGTGGTTGTTTAGCTTCCCCGACTCAGGACACCACTAACATATGGATGTGGTTCGAAACTGAGCTCTGGGTCAAAAGTTACGTTTCTGGCTGAATTGGGCTCTTTTGCCAATTCTGATATCAGCTTTGGTGTAACTCGTCAGGGAAAGCTCAGATTAGCGAATGGAGTGGTTCTTTAGCTTCCCCGACTCAGAACACCACAAACATATGGATGTGGTAAGAAACTGAGCTCTGGGTCAAAAGTTACCTTTCTGGCTGAATTGGGCTCTTTTGCCAATTCTGATATTAGCTTTGGTCTAACTCCTCAGGGATAGCTCAGATCAGCGAATGGAGTGGTTTTTTAGCTTCCCCAACTCAGGATACCACTAACATATGCATGTGGTTCGAAACTGAGCTCTGGGTCAAAAGTTACCTTTCTGGCTGAATTGGGCTCTTTTGCCAATTATGATATTAGATTTACGGTAACTCCTCAGGGAAAGCTCAGATCAGCGAATGGAGTGGTTCTTTAGCTTCCCCGACTCAGGACACCACTAACATATGCATGTGGTTCGAAACTGAGTTCTGGGTCAAAAGTTACGTTTCTGGCTGAATTGGGCTCTTTTGCCAATTCTGATATTAGCTTTGGTGTAACTCCTCAGGGAAAGCTCAGATCAGCGAATGGAGTGGTTTTTTAGCTTCCCCGACTGAGGACACCACTAACATATGCATGTGGTTCGAAACTGAGCTCTGGGTCAAAAGTTACATTTCTAGCTGAATTGGTCTCTTTTGCCAATTCTGATATTAACTTTGGTCTAACTCTTCAGGGAAAGCTCAGATCAGCGAATGGAGTGGTTTTTTAGCTTCCCCGACTCAGGACACCACTAACATATGCATGTTGTTCGAAACTGAGCTCTGGGTCAAAAGTTACATTTCTGGCTGAATTGGTCTCTTTTGCCAATTATGATATCAGCTTTGGTGTATCTCCTCAGGGAAAGCTCAGATCAGCGAATGGAGTCGTTTTTTCGCTTCCCCGACTCAGGACACCACTAACATATGCATGTGGTTCGCAACTGAGCTCTGGGTCAAAAGTTACGTTTCTGGCTGAATTGGGCTCTTTTGCCAATTCTGAGATTAGCTGGTGTAACTCCTCAGGGAAAGCTCAGATCAGCGAATGGAGTCGTTTTTTAGCTTCCCCGACTCAGGACACCACTAACATATGCATGTGGTTCGAAACTGAGCTCTGGGTCAAAAGTTAGTTTTCTGGCTGAATTGGGCTCTTTTGCCAATTCTGATATTAGCTTTGGTGTAACTCCTCAGGGAAAGCTCAGATCAGCGAATGGAGTGGTTTTTTTAGCTTCCCCGACTCAGGACACCACTAACATATGCATGTGGTTCGAAACTGAGCTCTGGGTCAAAAGTTACGTTTCTGGCTGAATTGGGCTCTTTTGCCAATTCTGATATTAGCTTTGGTCTAACTCCTCAGGGAAAGCTCAGATCAGCGAATGGAGTGATTTTTTTAGCTTCCCCGACTCAGGACACCACTAACATATGCATGTGGTTCGAAACTGAGCTCTGGGTCAAAAGTTAGGTTTCTGGCTGAATTGGGCTCTTTCGCCAATTCTGATATTAGATTTACTGTAACTCCTCAGGGAAAGCTCAGATCAGCGAATGGAGTGGTTTTTTTAGCTTCCCCGACTCAGGACACCACTAACGTATGCATTTACTTCGAAACTGAGCTATGGGTCAAAAGTTAGATTTACTGTAACTCCTCAGGGAAAGCTCAGATCAGCGAATGGAGTGGTTTTTTAGCTTCCCCGACTCAAGACACCACTAACATATGCATGTGGTTCGAAACTGAGCTCTGGGTCAAAAGTTACCTTTCTGGCTGAATTGGGCTCTTTTGCCAATTCTGATATTAGCTTTGGTCTAACTCCTCAGGGAAAGCTCAGATCAGCGAATGGAGTGGTTTTTTAGCTTCCCCGACTCAGGACACCACTAACATATGCATGTGCTTCGAAACTGAGCTCTGGGTCAAAAGTTACCTTTCTGGCTGAATTGGGCTCTTTTGCCAATTCTGATATTAGCTTTGGTCTAACTCCTCAGGGAAAGCTCAGATTAGCGAATGGAGTGGTTTTTTAGCTTTCCCTACTCAGGACACCACTAACATATGCATGTTGTTTGAAACTGAGCTCTGGGTCAAAAGTTACCTTTCTGGCTGAATTGGGCTCTTTTGCCAATTCTGATATTAGCTTTGGTCTAACTCCTCAGGGAAAGCTCAGATCAGCGAATGGAGTCGTTTTTTCGCTTCCCCGACTCAGGACACCACTAACATATGCATGTGGTTCGCAACTGAGCTCTGGGTCAAAAGTTACGTTTCTGGCTGAATTGGGCTCTTTTGCCAATTCTGAGATTAGCTGGTGTAACTCCTCAGGGAAAGCTCAGATCAGCGAATGGAGTCGTTTTTTAGCTTCCCCGACTCAGGACACCACTAACATATGCATGTGGTTCGAAACTGAGCTCTGGGTCAAAAGTTAGTTTTCTGGCTGAATTGGGCTCTTTTGCCAATTCTGATATTAGCTTTGGTGTAACTCCTCAGGGAAAGCTCAGATCAGCGAATGGAGTGGTTCTTTAGCTTCCCCGACTCAGGACACCACTAACATACGCATGTGGTTCGCAACTGAGTTCTGGGTCAAAAGTTACGTTTCTGGCTGAATTGGGCTCTTTTGCCAATTCTGATATTAGCTTTGGTGTAACTCCTCAGGGAAAGCTCAGATCAGCGAATGGAGTGGTTTTTTAGCTTCCCCGACTGAGGACACCACTAACATATGCATGTGGTTCGAAACTGAGCTCTGGGTCAAAAGTTACATTTCTAGCTGAATTGGTCTCTTTTTCCAATTATGATATCAGCTTTGGTGTATCTCCTCAGGGAAAGCTCAGATCAGCGAATGGAGTCGTTTTTTAGCTTCCCTGACTCAGGACACCACTAACATATGCATGTGGTTCGAAACTCAGCTCTGGGTCAAAAGTTACCTTTCTGGCTGTAATTGGGCTCTTTTGCCAATTCTGATATTAACTTTGGTCTAACTCCTCAGTGAAAGCTCAGATCAGCGAATGGAGTGGTTTTTTAGCTTCCCCGACTCAGGACACCACTACCATATGGATGTGGTTCGAAACTGAGATCTGGGTCAAAAGTTAGGTTTCTGGCTGAATTGGGCTCTTTCGCCAATTCTGATATTAGATTTACTGTAACTCCTCAGGGAAAGCTCAGATCAGCGAATGGAGTGGTTTTTTTAGCTTCCCCGACTCAGGACACCACTAACATATGCATGTGGTTCGAAACTGAGCTCTGGGTCAAAAGTTAGGTTTCTTGCTGAATTGGGCTCTTTTGCCAATTCTGATATTAGCTTTGGTCTAACTCCTCAGGGAAAGCTCAGATCAGCGAATGGAGTGGTTTTTTAGCTTCCCCGACTCAGGACACCCCTAACATATGCATGTGCTTCGAAACTGAGCTCTGGGTCAAAAGTTACGTTTCTGGCTGAATTGGGCTCTTTTGCCAATTCTGATATTAGCTTTGGTGTAACTCCTCAGGGAAATCTCAGATCAGCGAATGGAGTGGTTTTTTAGCTTCCCCGACTCAGGATACTACTTAACTTTGTATGTTGTTCGAAACTGAGCTCTAGGTCAAAAGTTACGTTTCTGGCTGAATTGGACTCTTTTGCCAATTCTAATATACACTTTGGTCTAACTCCTCAGGGAAAGCTCAGATCAGCGAATGGAGTGGTTGTTTAGCTTCCCCGACTCAGGACACCACTAACATATGGATGTGGTTCGAAACTGAGCTCTGGGTCAAAAGTTACCTTTCTGGCTGAATTGGGCTCTTTTGCCAATTCTGATATCAGCTTTGGTCTAACTCCTCAGGGATAGCTCAGATCAGCGAATGGAGTGGTTTTTTAGCTTCCCCAACTCAGGATACCACTAACATATGCATGTGCTTCGAAACTGAGCTCTGGGTCAAAAGTTACGTTTCTGGCTGAATTGGGCTCTTTTGCCAATTCTGATATTAGCTTTGGTCTAACTCCTCAGGGAAAGCTCAGATCAGCGAATGGAGTGGTTTTTTTAGCTTCCCCGACTCAGGACACCACTAACATATGCATGTGGTTCGAAATTGAGCTCTGGGTCAAAAGTTAGGTTTCTGGCTGAATTGGGCTCTTTTGCCAATTCTGATATTAGCTTTGGTCTAACTCCTCAGGGAAAGCTCAGATCAGCGAATGGAGTGGTTTTTTAGCTTCCCCGACTCAGCACACCACTAACATATGCATTTTGTTCGAAACTGAGCTCTCGGTCAAAAGTTACATTTCTGGCTGAAATGGGCTCTTTTGCGAATTCTGATATTAGCTTTGGTGTAACTCCTCAGGGAAACCTCAGATCAGCGAATGGAGTGGTTTTTTAGCTTCCCCGACTCAGGACACCACTAACGTATGCATTTACTTCGAAACTGAGCTATGGGTCAAAAGTTAGATTTACTGTAACTCCTCAGGGAAAGCTCAGATCAGCGAATGGAGTGGTTTTTTAGCTTCCCCGACTCAAGACACCACTAACATATGCATGTGGTTCGAAACTGAGCTCTGGGTCAAAAGTTACCTTTCTGGCTGAATTGGGCTCTTTTGCCAATTCTGATATTAGCTTTGGTCTAACTCCTCAGGGAAAGCTCAGATCAGCGAATGGAGTGGTTTTTTAGCTTCCCCGACTCAGGACACCACTAACATATGCATGTGCTTCGAAACTGAGCTCTGGGTCAAAAGTTACCTTTCTGGCTGAATTGGGCTCTTTTGCCAATTCTGATATTAGCTTTGGTCTAACTCCTCAGGGAAAGCTCAGATTAGCGAATGGAGTGGTTTTTTAGCTTTCCCTACTCAGGACACCACTAACATATGCATGTTGTTTGAAACTGAGCTCTGGGTCAAAAGTTACCTTTCTGGCTGAATTGGGCTCTTTTGCCAATTCTGATATTAGCTTTGGTCTAACTCCTCAGGGAAAGCTCAGATCAGCGAATGGAGTGGTTTTTTAGCTTCCCCGACTCAGGACACCACTAACATATGCATGTGCTTCGAAACTGAGCTCTGGGTCAAAAGTTACCTTTCTGGCTGAATTGGGCTCTTTTGCCAATTCTGATATTAGCTTTGGTGTAACTCCTCAGGGAAATCTCAGATCAGCGAATGGAGTGGTTTTTTAGCTTCCCCGACTCAGGATACTACTTAACTTTGTATGTTGTTCGAAACTGAGCTCTAGGTCAAAAGTTACGTTTCTGGCTGAATTGGACTCTTTTGCCAATTCTAATATACACTTTGGTCTAACTCCTCAGGGAAAGCTCAGATCAGCGAATGGAGTGGTTGTTTAGCTTCCCCGACTCAGGACACCACTAACATATGGATGTGGTTCGAAACTGAGCTCTGGGTCAAAAGTTACGTTTCTGGCTGAATTGGGCTCTTTTGCCAATTCTGATATCAGCTTTGGTGTAACTCGTCAGGGAAAGCTCAGATCAGCGAATGGAGTGGTTCTTTAGCTTCCCCGACTCAGAACACCACAAACATATGGATGTGGTAAGAAACTGAGCTCTGGGTCAAAAGTTACCTTTCTGGCTGAATTGGGCTCTTTTGCCAATTCTGATATTAGCTTTGGTCTAACTCCTCAGGGATAGCTCAGATCAGCGAATGGAGTGGTTTTTTAGCTTCCCCAACTCAGGATACCACTAACATATGCATGTGGTTCGAAACTGAGCTCTGGGTCAAAAGTTACCTTTCTGGCTGAATTGGGCTCTTTTGCCAATTATGATATTAGATTTACGGTAACTCCTCAGGGAAAGCTCAGATCAGCGAATGGAGTGGTTCTTTAGCTTCCCCGACTCAGGACACCACTAACATATGCATGTGGTTCGAAACTGAGCTATGGGTCAAAAGTTACGTTTCTGGCTGAATTGGGCTCTTTTGCCAATTCTGATATCAGCTTTGGTGTAACTCGTCAGGGAAAGCTCAGATCAGCGAATGGAGTGGTTCTTTAGCTTCCCCGACTCAGAACACCACAAACATATGGATGTGGTAAGAAACTGAGCTCTGGGTCAAAAGTTACGTTTCTGGCTGAATTGGGCTCTTTTGCCAATTCTGATATTAGCTTTGGTGTAACTCCTCAGGGAAAGCTCAGATCAGCGAATGGAGTGGTTTTTTAGCTTCCCCGACTCAGGACACCACTAACATATGCATGTTGTTCGAAACTGAGCTCTGGGTCAAAAGTTACATTTCTGGCTGAATTGGTCTCTTTTGCCAATTATGATATCAGCTTTGGTGTATCTCCTCAGGGAAAGCTCAGATCAGCGAATGGAGTCGTTTTTTCGCTTCCCCGACTCAGGACACCACTAACATATGCATGTGGTTCGCAACTGAGCTCTGGGTCAAAAGTTACGTTTCTGGCTGAATTGGGCTCTTTTGCCAATTCTGAGATTAGCTGGTGTAACTCCTCAGGGAAAGCTCAGATCAGCGAATGGAGTCGTTTTTTAGCTTCCCCGACTCAGGACACCACTAACATATGCATGTGGTTCGAAACTGAGCTCTGGGTCAAAAGTTAGTTTTCTGGCTGAATTGGGCTCTTTTGCCAATTCTGATATTAGCTTTGGTGTAACTCCTCAGGGAAAGCTCAGATCAGCGAATGGAGTGGTTCTTTAGCTTCCCCGACTCAGGACACCACTAACATACGCATGTGGTTCGCAACTGAGTTCTGGGTCAAAAGTTACCTTTCTGGCTGAATTGGGCTCTTTTGCCAATTCTGATATTAGCTTTGGTGTAACTCCTCAGGGAAAGCTCAGATCAGCGAATGGAGTGGTTTTTTAGCTTCCCCGACTGAGGACACCACTAACATATGCATGTGGTTCGAAACTGAGCTCTGGGTCAAAAGTTACATTTCTAGCTGAATTGGTCTCTTTTTCCAATTATGATATCAGCTTTGGTGTATCTCCTCAGGGAAAGCTCAGATCAGCGAATGGAGTCGTTTTTTAGCTTCCCTGACTCAGGACACCACTAACATATGCATGTGGTTCGAAACTCAGCTCTGGGTCAAAAGTTACCTTTCTGGCTGTAATTGGGCTCTTTTGCCAATTCTGATATTAACTTTGGTCTAACTCCTCAGTGAAAGCTCAGATCAGCGAATGGAGTGGTTTTTTAGCTTCCCCGACTCAGGACACCACTACCATATGGATGTGGTTCGAAACTGAGATCTGGGTCAAAAGTTAGGTTTCTGGCTGAATTGGGCTCTTTCGCCAATTCTGATATTAGATTTACTGTAACTCCTCAGGGAAAGCTCAGATCAGCGAATGGAGTGGTTTTTTTAGCTTCCCCGACTCAGGACACCACTAACATATGCATGTGGTTCGAAACTGAGCTCTGGGTCAAAAGTTAGGTTTCTTGCTGAATTGGGCTCTTTTGCCAATTCTGATATTAGCTTTGGTCTAACTCCTCAGGGAAAGCTCAGATCAGCGAATGGAGTGGTTTTTTAGCTTCCCCGACTCAGGACACCCCTAACATATGCATGTGCTTCGAAACTGAGCTCTGGGTCAAAAGTTACGTTTCTGGCTGAATTGGGCTCTTTTGCCAATTCTGATATTAGCTTTGGTGTAACTCCTCAGGGAAATCTCAGATCAGCGAATGGAGTGGTTTTTTAGCTTCCCCGACTCAGGATACTACTTAACTTTGTATGTTGTTCGAAACTGAGCTCTAGGTCAAAAGTTACGTTTCTGGCTGAATTGGACTCTTTTGCCAATTCTAATATACACTTTGGTCTAACTCCTCAGGGAAAGCTCAGATCAGCGAATGGAGTGGTTGTTTAGCTTCCCCGACTCAGGACACCACTAACATATGGATGTGGTTCGAAACTGAGCTCTGGGTCAAAAGTTACGTTTCTGGCTGAATTGGGCTCTTTTGCCAATTCTGATATCAGCTTTGGTGTAACTCGTCAGGGAAAGCTCAGATCAGCGAATGGAGTGGTTCTTTAGCTTCCCCGACTCAGAACACCACAAACATATGGATGTGGTAAGAAACTGAGCTCTGGGTCAAAAGTTACCTTTCTGGCTGAATTGGGCTCTTTTGCCAATTCTGATATTAGCTTTGGTCTAACTCCTCAGGGATAGCTCAGATCAGCGAATGGAGTGGTTTTTTAGCTTCCCCAACTCAGGATACCACTAACATATGCATGTGCTTCGAAACTGAGCTCTGGGTCAAAAGTTACGTTTCTGGCTGAATTGGGCTCTTTTGCCAATTCTGATATTAGCTTTGGTCTAACTCCTCAGGGAAAGCTCAGATCAGCGAATGGAGTGGTTTTTTTAGCTTCCCCGACTCAGGACACCACTAACATATGCATGTGGTTCGAAACTGAGCTCTGGGTCAAAAGTTACGTTTCTGGCTGAATTGGGCTCTTTTGCCAATTCTGATATTAGCTTTGGTCTAACTCCTCAGGGAAAGCTCAGATCAGCGAATGGAGTGATTTTTTTAGCTTCCCCGACTCAGGACACCACTAACATATGCATGTGGTTCGAAACTGAGCTCTGGGTCAAAAGTTAGGTTTCTGGCTGAATTGGGCTCTTTCGCCAATTCTGATATTAGATTTACTGTAACTCCTCAGGGAAAGCTCAGATCAGCGAATGGAGTGGTTTTTTTAGCTTCCCCGACTCAGGACACCACTAACGTATGCATTTACTTCGAAACTGAGCTATGGGTCAAAAGTTAGATTTACTGTAACTCCTCAGGGAAAGCTCAGATCAGCGAATGGAGTGGTTTTTTAGCTTCCCCGACTCAAGACACCACTAACATATGCATGTGGTTCGAAACTGAGCTCTGGGTCAAAAGTTACCTTTCTGGCTGAATTGGGCTCTTTTGCCAATTCTGATATTAGCTTTGGTCTAACTCCTCAGGGAAAGCTCAGATCAGCGAATGGAGTGGTTTTTTAGCTTCCCCGACTCAGGACACCACTAACATATGCATGTGCTTCGAAACTGAGCTCTGGGTCAAAAGTTACCTTTCTGGCTGAATTGGGCTCTTTTGCCAATTCTGATATTAGCTTTGGTCTAACTCCTCAGGGAAAGCTCAGATTAGCGAATGGAGTGGTTTTTTAGCTTTCCCTACTCAGGACACCACTAACATATGCATGTTGTTTGAAACTGAGCTCTGGGTCAAAAGTTACCTTTCTGGCTGAATTGGGCTCTTTTGCCAATTCTGATATTAGCTTTGGTCTAACTCCTCAGGGAAAGCTCAGATCAGCGAATGGAGTCGTTTTTTCGCTTCCCCGACTCAGGACACCACTAACATATGCATGTGGTTCGAAACTGAGCTCTGGGTCAAAAGTTACGTTTCTGGCTGAATTGGGCTCTTTTGCCAATTCTGATATTAGCTTTGGTGTAACTCCTCAGGGAAAGCTCAGATCAGCGAATGGAGTGGTTCTTTAGCTTCCCCGACTCAGGACACCACTAACATATGGATGTGGTTCGAAACTGAGCTCTAGGTCAAAAGTTACGTTTCTGGCTGAATTGGACTCTTTTGCCAATTCTAATATACACTTTGGTCTAACTCCTCAGGGAAAGCTCAGATCAGCGAATGGAGTGGTTGTTTAGCTTCCCCGACTCAGGACACCACTAACATATGGATGTGGTTCGAAACTGAGCTCTGGGTCAAAAGTTACGTTTCTGGCTGAATTGGGCTCTTTTGCCAATTCTGATATCAGCTTTGGTGTAACTCGTCAGGGAAAGCTCAGATCAGCGAATGGAGTGGTTCTTTAGCTTCCCCGACTCAGAACACCACAAACATATGGATGTGGTAAGAAACTGAGCTCTGGGTCAAAAGTTACCTTTCTGGCTGAATTGGGCTCTTTTGCCAATTCTGATATTAGCTTTGGTCTAACTCCTCAGGGATAGCTCAGATCAGCGAATGGAGTGGTTTTTTAGCTTCCCCAACTCAGGATACCACTAACATATGCATGTGGTTCGAAACTGAGCTCTGGGTCAAAAGTTACCTTTCTGGCTGAATTGGGCTCTTTTGCCAATTATGATATTAGATTTACGGTAACTCCTCAGGGAAAGCTCAGATCAGCGAATGGAGTGGTTCTTTAGCTTCCCCGACTCAGGACACCACTAACATATGCATGTGGTTCGAAACTGAGTTCTGGGTCAAAAGTTACGTTTCTGGCTGAATTGGGCTCTTTTGCCAATTCTGATATTAGCTTTGGTGTAACTCCTCAGGGAAAGCTCAGATCAGCGAATGGAGTGGTTTTTTAGCTTCCCCGACTGAGGACACCACTAACATATGCATGTGGTTCGAAACTGAGCTCTGGGTCAAAAGTTACATTTCTAGCTGAATTGGTCTCTTTTGCCAATTCTGATATTAACTTTGGTCTAACTCTTCAGGGAAAGCTCAGATCAGCGAATGGAGTGGTTTTTTAGCTTCCCCGACTCAGGACACCACTAACATATGCATGTTGTTCGAAACTGAGCTCTGGGTCAAAAGTTACATTTCTGGCTGAATTGGTCTCTTTTGCCAATTATGATATCAGCTTTGGTGTATCTCCTCAGGGAAAGCTCAGATCAGCGAATGGAGTCGTTTTTTCGCTTCCCCGACTCAGGACACCACTAACATATGCATGTGGTTCGCAACTGAGCTCTGGGTCAAAAGTTACGTTTCTGGCTGAATTGGGCTCTTTTGCCAATTCTGAGATTAGCTGGTGTAACTCCTCAGGGAAAGCTCAGATCAGCGAATGGAGTCGTTTTTTAGCTTCCCCGACTCAGGACACCACTAACATATGCATGTGGTTCGAAACTGAGCTCTGGGTCAAAAGTTAGTTTTCTGGCTGAATTGGGCTCTTTTGCCAATTCTGATATTAGCTTTGGTGTAACTCCTCAGGGAAAGCTCAGATCAGCGAATGGAGTGGTTCTTTAGCTTTCCCGACTCAGGACACCACTAACATACGCATGTGGTTCGCAACTGAGTTCTGGGTCAAAAGTTACCTTTCTGGCTGAATTGGGCTCTTTTGCCAATTCTGATATTAGCTTTGGTGTAACTCCTCAGGGAAAGCTCAGATCAGCGAATGGAGTGGTTTTTTAGCTTCCCCGACTGAGGACACCACTAACATATGCATGTGGTTCGAAACTGAGCTCTGGGTCAAAAGTTACATTTCTAGCTGAATTGGTCTCTTTTTCCAATTATGATATCAGCTTTGGTGTATCTCCTCAGGGAAAGCTCAGATCAGCGAATGGAGTCGTTTTTTAGCTTCCCTGACTCAGGACACCACTAACATATGCATGTGGTTCGAAACTCAGCTCTGGGTCAAAAGTTACCTTTCTGGCTGTAATTGGGCTCTTTTGCCAATTCTGATATTAACTTTGGTCTAACTCCTCAGTGAAAGCTCAGATCAGCGAATGGAGTGGTTTTTTAGCTTCCCCGACTCAGGACACCACTACCATATGGATGTGGTTCGAAACTGAGATCTGGGTCAAAAGTTAGGTTTCTGGCTGAATTGGGCTCTTTCGCCAATTCTGATATTAGATTTACTGTAACTCCTCAGGGAAAGCTCAGATCAGCGAATGGAGTGGTTTTTTTAGCTTCCCCGACTCAGGACACCACTAACATATGCATGTGGTTCGAAACTGAGCTCTGGGTCAAAAGTTAGGTTTCTTGCTGAATTGGGCTCTTTTGCCAATTCTGATATTAGCTTTGGTCTAACTCCTCAGGGAAAGCTCAGATCAGCGAATGGAGTGGTTTTTTAGCTTCCCCGACTCAGGACACCCCTAACATATGCATGTGCTTCGAAACTGAGCTCTGGGTCAAAAGTTACGTTTCTGGCTGAATTGGGCTCTTTTGCCAATTCTGATATTAGCTTTGGTGTAACTCCTCAGGGAAATCTCAGATCAGCGAATGGAGTGGTTTTTTAGCTTCCCCGACTCAGGATACTACTTAACTTTGTATGTTGTTCGAAACTGAGCTCTAGGTCAAAAGTTACGTTTCTGGCTGAATTGGACTCTTTTGCCAATTCTAATATACACTTTGGTCTAACTCCTCAGGGAAAGCTCAGATCAGCGAATGGAGTGGTTGTTTAGCTTCCCCGACTCAGGACACCACTAACATATGGATGTGGTTCGAAACTGAGCTCTGGGTCAAAAGTTACGTTTCTGGCTGAATTGGGCTCTTTTGCCAATTCTGATATCAGCTTTGGTGTAACTCGTCAGGGAAAGCTCAGATCAGCGAATGGAGTGGTTCTTTAGCTTCCCCGACTCAGAACACCACAAACATATGGATGTGGTAAGAAACTGAGCTCTGGGTCAAAAGTTACCTTTCTGGCTGAATTGGGCTCTTTTGCCAATTCTGATATTAGCTTTGGTCTAACTCCTCAGGGATAGCTCAGATCAGCGAATGGAGTGGTTTTTTCGCTTCCCCGACTCAGGACACCACTAACATATGCATGTGGTTCGCAACTGAGCTCTGGGTCAAAAGTTACGTTTCTGGCTGAATTGGGCTCTTTTGCCAATTCTGAGATTAGCTGGTGTAACTCCTCAGGGAAAGCTCAGATCAGCGAATGGAGTCGTTTTTTAGCTTCCCCGACTCAGGACACCACTAACATATGCATGTGGTTCGAAACTGAGCTCTGGGTCAAAAGTTAGTTTTCTGGCTGAATTGGGCTCTTTTGCCAATTCTGATATTAGCTTTGGTGTAACTCCTCAGGGAAAGCTCAGATCAGCGAATGGAGTGG
This sequence comes from Natrix helvetica, assembly GCF_964273705.1. Classification (NCBI taxonomy): domain Eukaryota; kingdom Metazoa; phylum Chordata; class Lepidosauria; order Squamata; family Natricidae; genus Natrix; species Natrix helvetica. The sequence goes on from NW_028113532.1 coordinate 52,636, forward strand.
TTCTTTAGCTTTCCCGACTCAGGACACCACTAACATACGCATGTGGTTCGCAACTGAGTTCTGGGTCAAAAGTTACCTTTCTGGCTGAATTGGGCTCTTTTGCCAATTCTGATATTAGCTTTGGTGTAACTCCTCAGGGAAAGCTCAGATCAGCGAATGGAGTGGTTTTTTAGCTTCCCCGACTGAGGACACCACTAACATATGCATGTGGTTCGAAACTGAGCTCTGGGTCAAAAGTTACATTTCTAGCTGAATTGGTCTCTTTTTCCAATTATGATATCAGCTTTGGTGTATCTCCTCAGGGAAAGCTCAGATCAGCGAATGGAGTCGTTTTTTAGCTTCCCTGACTCAGGACACCACTAACATATGCATGTGGTTCGAAACTCAGCTCTGGGTCAAAAGTTACCTTTCTGGCTGTAATTGGGCTCTTTTGCCAATTCTGATATTAACTTTGGTCTAACTCCTCAGTGAAAGCTCAGATCAGCGAATGGAGTGGTTTTTTAGCTTCCCCGACTCAGGACACCACTACCATATGGATGTGGTTCGAAACTGAGATCTGGGTCAAAAGTTAGGTTTCTGGCTGAATTGGGCTCTTTCGCCAATTCTGATATTAGATTTACTGTAACTCCTCAGGGAAAGCTCAGATCAGCGAATGGAGTGGTTTTTTTAGCTTCCCCGACTCAGGACACCACTAACATATGCATGTGGTTCGAAACTGAGCTCTGGGTCAAAAGTTAGGTTTCTTGCTGAATTGGGCTCTTTTGCCAATTCTGATATTAGCTTTGGTCTAACTCCTCAGGGAAAGCTCAGATCAGCGAATGGAGTGGTTTTTTAGCTTCCCCGACTCAGGACACCCCTAACATATGCATGTGCTTCGAAACTGAGCTCTGGGTCAAAAGTTACGTTTCTGGCTGAATTGGGCTCTTTTGCCAATTCTGATATTAGCTTTGGTGTAACTCCTCAGGGAAATCTCAGATCAGCGAATGGAGTGGTTTTTTAGCTTCCCCGACTCAGGATACTACTTAACTTTGTATGTTGTTCGAAACTGAGCTCTAGGTCAAAAGTTACGTTTCTGGCTGAATTGGACTCTTTTGCCAATTCTAATATACACTTTGGTCTAACTCCTCAGGGAAAGCTCAGATCAGCGAATGGAGTGGTTGTTTAGCTTCCCCGACTCAGGACACCACTAACATATGGATGTGGTTCGAAACTGAGCTCTGGGTCAAAAGTTACGTTTCTGGCTGAATTGGGCTCTTTTGCCAATTCTGATATCAGCTTTGGTGTAACTCGTCAGGGAAAGCTCAGATCAGCGAATGGAGTGGTTCTTTAGCTTCCCCGACTCAGAACACCACAAACATATGGATGTGGTAAGAAACTGAGCTCTGGGTCAAAAGTTACCTTTCTGGCTGAATTGGGCTCTTTTGCCAATTCTGATATTAGCTTTGGTCTAACTCCTCAGGGATAGCTCAGATCAGCGAATGGAGTGGTTTTTTAGCTTCCCCAACTCAGGATACCACTAACATATGCATGTGCTTCGAAACTGAGCTCTGGGTCAAAAGTTACGTTTCTGGCTGAATTGGGCTCTTTTGCCAATTCTGATATTAGCTTTGGTCTAACTCCTCAGGGAAAGCTCAGATCAGCGAATGGAGTGGTTTTTTTAGCTTCCCCGACTCAGGACACCACTAACATATGCATGTGGTTCGAAACTGAGCTCTGGGTCAAAAGTTACGTTTCTGGCTGAATTGGGCTCTTTTGCCAATTCTGATATTAGCTTTGGTCTAACTCCTCAGGGAAAGCTCAGATCAGCGAATGGAGTGATTTTTTTAGCTTCCCCGACTCAGGACACCACTAACATATGCATGTGGTTCGAAACTGAGCTCTGGGTCAAAAGTTAGGTTTCTGGCTGAATTGGGCTCTTTCGCCAATTCTGATATTAGATTTACTGTAACTCCTCAGGGAAAGCTCAGATCAGCGAATGGAGTGGTTTTTTTAGCTTCCCCGACTCAGGACACCACTAACGTATGCATTTACTTCGAAACTGAGCTATGGGTCAAAAGTTAGATTTACTGTAACTCCTCAGGGAAAGCTCAGATCAGCGAATGGAGTGGTTTTTTAGCTTCCCCGACTCAAGACACCACTAACATATGCATGTGGTTCGAAACTGAGCTCTGGGTCAAAAGTTACCTTTCTGGCTGAATTGGGCTCTTTTGCCAATTCTGATATTAGCTTTGGTCTAACTCCTCAGGGAAAGCTCAGATCAGCGAATGGAGTGGTTTTTTAGCTTCCCCGACTCAGGACACCACTAACATATGCATGTGCTTCGAAACTGAGCTCTGGGTCAAAAGTTACCTTTCTGGCTGAATTGGGCTCTTTTGCCAATTCTGATATTAGCTTTGGTCTAACTCCTCAGGGAAAGCTCAGATTAGCGAATGGAGTGGTTTTTTAGCTTTCCCTACTCAGGACACCACTAACATATGCATGTTGTTTGAAACTGAGCTCTGGGTCAAAAGTTACCTTTCTGGCTGAATTGGGCTCTTTTGCCAATTCTGATATTAGCTTTGGTCTAACTCCTCAGGGAAAGCTCAGATCAGCGAATGGAGTCGTTTTTTCGCTTCCCCGACTCAGGACACCACTAACATATGCATGTGGTTCGCAACTGAGCTCTGGGTCAAAAGTTACGTTTCTGGCTGAATTGGGCTCTTTTGCCAATTCTGAGATTAGCTGGTGTAACTCCTCAGGGAAAGCTCAGATCAGCGAATGGAGTCGTTTTTTAGCTTCCCCGACTCAGGACACCACTAACATATGCATGTGGTTCGAAACTGAGCTCTGGGTCAAAAGTTAGTTTTCTGGCTGAATTGGGCTCTTTTGCCAATTCTGATATTAGCTTTGGTGTAACTCCTCAGGGAAAGCTCAGATCAGCGAATGGAGTGGTTCTTTAGCTTCCCCGACTCAGGACACCACTAACATACGCATGTGGTTCGCAACTGAGTTCTGGGTCAAAAGTTACGTTTCTGGCTGAATTGGGCTCTTTTGCCAATTCTGATATTAGCTTTGGTGTAACTCCTCAGGGAAAGCTCAGATCAGCGAATGGAGTGGTTTTTTAGCTTCCCCGACTGAGGACACCACTAACATATGCATGTGGTTCGAAACTGAGCTCTGGGTCAAAAGTTACATTTCTAGCTGAATTGGTCTCTTTTTCCAATTATGATATCAGCTTTGGTGTATCTCCTCAGGGAAAGCTCAGATCAGCGAATGGAGTCGTTTTTTAGCTTCCCTGACTCAGGACACCACTAACATATGCATGTGGTTCGAAACTCAGCTCTGGGTCAAAAGTTACCTTTCTGGCTGTAATTGGGCTCTTTTGCCAATTCTGATATTAACTTTGGTCTAACTCCTCAGTGAAAGCTCAGATCAGCGAATGGAGTGGTTTTTTAGCTTCCCCGACTCAGGACACCACTACCATATGGATGTGGTTCGAAACTGAGATCTGGGTCAAAAGTTAGGTTTCTGGCTGAATTGGGCTCTTTCGCCAATTCTGATATTAGATTTACTGTAACTCCTCAGGGAAAGCTCAGATCAGCGAATGGAGTGGTTTTTTTAGCTTCCCCGACTCAGGACACCACTAACATATGCATGTGGTTCGAAACTGAGCTCTGGGTCAAAAGTTAGGTTTCTTGCTGAATTGGGCTCTTTTGCCAATTCTGATATTAGCTTTGGTCTAACTCCTCAGGGAAAGCTCAGATCAGCGAATGGAGTGGTTTTTTAGCTTCCCCGACTCAGGACACCCCTAACATATGCATGTGCTTCGAAACTGAGCTCTGGGTCAAAAGTTACGTTTCTGGCTGAATTGGGCTCTTTTGCCAATTCTGATATTAGCTTTGGTGTAACTCCTCAGGGAAATCTCAGATCAGCGAATGGAGTGGTTTTTTAGCTTCCCCGACTCAGGATACTACTTAACTTTGTATGTTGTTCGAAACTGAGCTCTAGGTCAAAAGTTACGTTTCTGGCTGAATTGGACTCTTTTGCCAATTCTAATATACACTTTGGTCTAACTCCTCAGGGAAAGCTCAGATCAGCGAATGGAGTGGTTGTTTAGCTTCCCCGACTCAGGACACCACTAACATATGGATGTGGTTCGAAACTGAGCTCTGGGTCAAAAGTTACGTTTCTGGCTGAATTGGGCTCTTTTGCCAATTCTGATATCAGCTTTGGTGTAACTCGTCAGGGAAAGCTCAGATCAGCGAATGGAGTGGTTCTTTAGCTTCCCCGACTCAGAACACCACAAACATATGGATGTGGTAAGAAACTGAGCTCTGGGTCAAAAGTTACCTTTCTGGCTGAATTGGGCTCTTTTGCCAATTCTGATATTAGCTTTGGTCTAACTCCTCAGGGATAGCTCAGATCAGCGAATGGAGTGGTTTTTTAGCTTCCCCAACTCAGGATACCACTAACATATGCATGTGCTTCGAAACTGAGCTCTGGGTCAAAAGTTACGTTTCTGGCTGAATTGGGCTCTTTTGCCAATTCTGATATTAGCTTTGGTCTAACTCCTCAGGGAAAGCTCAGATCAGCGAATGGAGTGGTTTTTTTAGCTTCCCCGACTCAGGACACCACTAACATATGCATGTGGTTCGAAACTGAGCTCTGGGTCAAAAGTTACGTTTCTGGCTGAATTGGGCTCTTTTGCCAATTCTGATATTAGCTTTGGTCTAACTCCTCAGGGAAAGCTCAGATCAGCGAATGGAGTGATTTTTTTAGCTTCCCCGACTCAGGACACCACTAACATATGCATGTGGTTCGAAACTGAGCTCTGGGTCAAAAGTTAGGTTTCTGGCTGAATTGGGCTCTTTCGCCAATTCTGATATTAGATTTACTGTAACTCCTCAGGGAAAGCTCAGATCAGCGAATGGAGTGGTTTTTTTAGCTTCCCCGACTCAGGACACCACTAACGTATGCATTTACTTCGAAACTGAGCTATGGGTCAAAAGTTAGATTTACTGTAACTCCTCAGGGAAAGCTCAGATCAGCGAATGGAGTGGTTTTTTAGCTTCCCCGACTCAAGACACCACTAACATATGCATGTGGTTCGAAACTGAGCTCTGGGTCAAAAGTTACCTTTCTGGCTGAATTGGGCTCTTTTGCCAATTCTGATATTAGCTTTGGTCTAACTCCTCAGGGAAAGCTCAGATCAGCGAATGGAGTGGTTTTTTAGCTTCCCCGACTCAGGACACCACTAACATATGCATGTGCTTCGAAACTGAGCTCTGGGTCAAAAGTTACCTTTCTGGCTGAATTGGGCTCTTTTGCCAATTCTGATATTAGCTTTGGTCTAACTCCTCAGGGAAAGCTCAGATTAGCGAATGGAGTGGTTTTTTAGCTTTCCCTACTCAGGACACCACTAACATATGCATGTTGTTTGAAACTGAGCTCTGGGTCAAAAGTTACCTTTCTGGCTGAATTGGGCTCTTTTGCCAATTCTGATATTAGCTTTGGTCTAACTCCTCAGGGAAAGCTCAGATCAGCGAATGGAGTCGTTTTTTCGCTTCCCCGACTCAGGACACCACTAACATATGCATGTGGTTCGCAACTGAGCTCTGGGTCAAAAGTTACGTTTCTGGCTGAATTGGGCTCTTTTGCCAATTCTGAGATTAGCTGGTGTAACTCCTCAGGGAAAGCTCAGATCAGCGAATGGAGTCGTTTTTTAGCTTCCCCGACTCAGGACACCACTAACATATGCATGTGGTTCGAAACTGAGCTCTGGGTCAAAAGTTAGTTTTCTGGCTGAATTGGGCTCTTTTGCCAATTCTGATATTAGCTTTGGTGTAACTCCTCAGGGAAAGCTCAGATCAGCGAATGGAGTGGTTCTTTAGCTTCCCCGACTCAGGACACCACTAACATACGCATGTGGTTCGCAACTGAGTTCTGGGTCAAAAGTTACGTTTCTGGCTGAATTGGGCTCTTTTGCCAATTCTGATATTAGCTTTGGTGTAACTCCTCAGGGAAAGCTCAGATCAGCGAATGGAGTGGTTTTTTAGCTTCCCCGACTGAGGACACCACTAACATATGCATGTGGTTCGAAACTGAGCTCTGGGTCAAAAGTTACATTTCTAGCTGAATTGGTCTCTTTTTCCAATTATGATATCAGCTTTGGTGTATCTCCTCAGGGAAAGCTCAGATCAGCGAATGGAGTCGTTTTTTAGCTTCCCTGACTCAGGACACCACTAACATATGCATGTGGTTCGAAACTCAGCTCTGGGTCAAAAGTTACCTTTCTGGCTGTAATTGGGCTCTTTTGCCAATTCTGATATTAACTTTGGTCTAACTCCTCAGTGAAAGCTCAGATCAGCGAATGGAGTGGTTTTTTAGCTTCCCCGACTCAGGACACCACTACCATATGGATGTGGTTCGAAACTGAGATCTGGGTCAAAAGTTAGGTTTCTGGCTGAATTGGGCTCTTTCGCCAATTCTGATATTAGATTTACTGTAACTCCTCAGGGAAAGCTCAGATCAGCGAATGGAGTGGTTTTTTTAGCTTCCCCGACTCAGGACACCACTAACATATGCATGTGGTTCGAAACTGAGCTCTGGGTCAAAAGTTAGGTTTCTTGCTGAATTGGGCTCTTTTGCCAATTCTGATATTAGCTTTGGTCTAACTCCTCAGGGAAAGCTCAGATCAGCGAATGGAGTGGTTTTTTAGCTTCCCCGACTCAGGACACCCCTAACATATGCATGTGCTTCGAAACTGAGCTCTGGGTCAAAAGTTACGTTTCTGGCTGAATTGGGCTCTTTTGCCAATTCTGATATTAGCTTTGGTGTAACTCCTCAGGGAAATCTCAGATCAGCGAATGGAGTGGTTTTTTAGCTTCCCCGACTCAGGATACTACTTAACTTTGTATGTTGTTCGAAACTGAGCTCTAGGTCAAAAGTTACGTTTCTGGCTGAATTGGACTCTTTTGCCAATTCTAATATACACTTTGGTCTAACTCCTCAGGGAAAGCTCAGATCAGCGAATGGAGTGGTTGTTTAGCTTCCCCGACTCAGGACACCACTAACATATGGATGTGGTTCGAAACTGAGCTCTGGGTCAAAAGTTACCTTTCTGGCTGAATTGGGCTCTTTTGCCAATTCTGATATCAGCTTTGGTCTAACTCCTCAGGGATAGCTCAGATCAGCGAATGGAGTGGTTTTTTAGCTTCCCCAACTCAGGATACCACTAACATATGCATGTGCTTCGAAACTGAGCTCTGGGTCAAAAGTTACGTTTCTGGCTGAATTGGGCTCTTTTGCCAATTCTGATATTAGCTTTGGTCTAACTCCTCAGGGAAAGCTCAGATCAGCGAATGGAGTGGTTTTTTTAGCTTCCCCGACTCAGGACACCACTAACATATGCATGTGGTTCGAAACTGAGCTCTGGGTCAAAAGTTACGTTTCTGGCTGAATTGGGCTCTTTTGCCAATTCTGATATTAGCTTTGGTCTAACTCCTCAGGGAAAGCTCAGATCAGCGAATGGAGTGATTTTTTTAGCTTCCCCGACTCAGGACACCACTAACATATGCATGTGGTTCGAAACTGAGCTCTGGGTCAAAAGTTAGGTTTCTGGCTGAATTGGGCTCTTTCGCCAATTCTGATATTAGATTTACTGTAACTCCTCAGGGAAAGCTCAGATCAGCGAATGGAGTGGTTTTTTTAGCTTCCCCGACTCAGGACACCACTAACATATGCATGTGGTTCGAAATTGAGCTCTGGGTCAAAAGTTAGGTTTCTGGCTGAATTGGGCTCTTTTGCCAATTCTGATATTAGCTTTGGTCTAACTCCTCAGGGAAAGCTCAGATCAGCGAATGGAGTGGTTTTTTAGCTTCCCCGACTCAGCACACCACTAACATATGCATTTTGTTCGAAACTGAGCTCTCGGTCAAAAGTTACATTTCTGGCTGAAATGGGCTCTTTTGCGAATTCTGATATTAGCTTTGGTGTAACTCCTCAGGGAAAGCTCAGATCAGCGAATGGAGTGGTTTTTTTAGCTTCCCCGACTCAGGACACCACTAACATATGCATGTGGTTCGAAATTGAGCTCTGGGTCAAAAGTTAGGTTTCTGGCTGAATTGGGCTCTTTTGCCAATTCTGATATTAGCTTTGGTCTAACTCCTCAGGGAAAGCTCAGATCAGCGAATGGAGTGGTTTTTTAGCTTCCCCGACTCAGCACACCACTAACATATGCATTTTGTTCGAAACTGAGCTCTCGGTCAAAAGTTACATTTCTGGCTGAAATGGGCTCTTTTGCGAATTCTGATATTAGCTTTGGTGTAACTCCTCAGGGAAACCTCAGATCAGCGAATGGAGTGGTTTTTTAGCTTCCCCGACTCAGGACACCACTAACGTATGCATTTACTTCGAAACTGAGCTATGGGTCAAAAGTTAGATTTACTGTAACTCCTCAGGGAAAGCTCAGATCAGCGAATGGAGTGGTTTTTTAGCTTCCCCGACTCAGGACACCACTAACATATGCATGTGCTTCGAAACTGAGCTCTGGGTCAAAAGTTACCTTTCTGGCTGAATTGGGCTCTTTTGCCAATTCTGATATTAGCTTTGGTCTAACTCCTCAGGGAAAGCTCAGATTAGCGAATGGAGTGGTTTTTTAGCTTTCCCTACTCAGGACACCACTAACATATGCATGTTGTTTGAAACTGAGCTCTGGGTCAAAAGTTACCTTTCTGGCTGAATTGGGCTCTTTTGCCAATTCTGATATTAGCTTTGGTCTAACTCCTCAGGGAAAGCTCAGATCAGCGAATGGAGTGGTTTTTTAGCTTCCCCGACTCAGGACACCACTAACATATGCATGTGCTTCGAAACTGAGCTCTGGGTCAAAAGTTACCTTTCTGGCTGAATTGGGCTCTTTTGCCAATTCTGATATTAGCTTTGGTGTAACTCCTCAGGGAAATCTCAGATCAGCGAATGGAGTGGTTTTTTAGCTTCCCCGACTCAGGATACTACTTAACTTTGTATGTTGTTCGAAACTGAGCTCTAGGTCAAAAGTTACGTTTCTGGCTGAATTGGACTCTTTTGCCAATTCTAATATACACTTTGGTCTAACTCCTCAGGGAAAGCTCAGATCAGCGAATGGAGTGGTTGTTTAGCTTCCCCGACTCAGGACACCACTAACATATGGATGTGGTTCGAAACTGAGCTCTGGGTCAAAAGTTACGTTTCTGGCTGAATTGGGCTCTTTTGCCAATTCTGATATCAGCTTTGGTGTAACTCGTCAGGGAAAGCTCAGATCAGCGAATGGAGTGGTTCTTTAGCTTCCCCGACTCAGAACACCACAAACATATGGATGTGGTAAGAAACTGAGCTCTGGGTCAAAAGTT
>NW_028113531.1:0-2500 GCF_964273705.1 Natrix helvetica
GGGGGGCGGGGGCCCGCGTCGGGGGGGGCGCACCCGCCGGTAGACCGGGGGACTCGCAAAGGACTTATATATTTATATATATATTTATATATATATTTATATATATATTTATATATATATTTATATATATATTTATATATATATTTATATATATATTTATATATATATTTATATATATATTTATATATATATTTATATATATATTTATATATATATTTATATATATATTTATATATATTTATATATATTTATATATATATATATTTATATATATATATATATTTATTTATATATATATAATCTATGTTACATCTCTTGATACATTTAGACTTTTTTGCCAGTTCCCTGGCAGGTAGACCGGTGCCCCGTCGGGAGACTTGCATCGGTCGGCGGAGCACCCGTTCAGACCGAGGGTTATCCGAGATCTTCTTTCAAACTTCCAACTTATTTGATCTTTCTTTCTTTCTTTCTTTCTTTCTTTCTTTCTTTCTTTCTTTCTTTCTTTCTTTCTTTCTTTCTTTCTTCTTTCCTTCCTTCCTTCCTTCCTTCCTTCCTTCCTTTGTTCGTTCATCGTGAGCCTTACCTTTCCTCCCTTCGTCTTTACGGGCTCGGGCTGCTATTGGCTGATATTCTGCCTTGGTTACGTGCCCCCTCTTTCCCCTTTCTCTCTTTCGGAGCGTTCTGGTTTCTTCTTCTTCTTCTTCTTCTTCTTCTTCTTCTTCTTCTTCTTCTTCTTCTTCTTCTTCTTCTTCTTCTTCTTCTCCTTCTTCTCCTTCTTCTTTTTCTTCTTCTTCTTCTTTTTTTAATTGAAAAAGTTTTATACAAACAAATTTTCCCCCTTTTCACCCCCCCCCGCCATATAATGTAAATCGCATACAAGTACTGTACCCCCTCCCCTCCCCCCGTCTTAAAATAGATTTCTCATTCAAATATTGTGCCCCCTCGCCTCCCTCCCAACAATCATAATATAAGTTTCTCTTAGATTAACAATAGCCCAATAACCCCGTCATCTAAATTAATTAAACATATATAAATCATAATATAGGTTTCTCTTAAAGTAGCAATATCTCATTAATCCCATCTTCTAAATTTATTATGTATGCACATATATTTCCTCCCCCACCTCCCAATCAGACCCACCCCCCTGACTTCTTACCTAAAGGCTACATAGTACTCCCTAGTCTGATATTTATTCTGTATATATAATCGATCCATTTTACCCATTCCTGCGCAATCAACAACCTAGCTGCTGTAACCATATACACAACCAGTTTTGTTTCCCCTTTAGTAGAATCCTTAGTTATACCCAGTAAAAACATTTGCGGAGTAAATTGTATTCTTTTCTTAAATACGTTTTGCATAACCCACCATATTTTTATCCCAAAATTTCCCAAGCTTCTTGAGAGTTGTTTTCCCCTCGAGGATTCTCACCCGTGGAATCTCTCTCTCTCTCTCTCTCAAGTTAGCTCTCTTAAAGTCCAAGACTCCGGTTTGTCTCTGTTCCTGTGCGTGTTTGCACGATCGCTTGCCCCCGAGCTTCCTGTGGCTTCAAAACGCAATTCATTGCTTAGCGAATGCGTATCCCTCCTTCGTTGTGTGCTAGCATGGCAGGCCGCGAGTCCGATGACCGTTAGAAGATCACCTTAGCTGACTCCCCGCCCCGCCCCTTCATTAGCGGCCTATTACCATCTTAAAACCTTTTACCGGACCTGGGTAAATCAAACCCCTGAAAGTTTCCCTCCCCTCGCGGTCGTCCCACCTCTTTCGTCCTTCGGGACGGCACGAGTAAACGATCGGGTATGCGCGAGGATAGCAACCGAAGAAAGCGTCTTCCGTTCCGACGTGTTAAAAAGAAGAAAGAAAGTTAAGGAGGAAACAATCGGTCCGTTTGCTGGGAGAAAGCAGAACTATTTAACTCTCTTTTTTGCTTTTTTGTTTAGCTTACGTATTTATTTTCGGGCATCTGTCTTTACGCAAAGGGATAAGACGGTCCAATCTACCTTGGAGGGAAGTATGCAGCGGAGTAGTACCCCGAGGCTCTGCTTTAGGCCCGGCACTCCTTCAGCATCTTCGTCGACGATTTGGACGAGGGAATAAAATAAATGGGGAACTCATCCAATGTGCAGATGACGCCAAGCTGGCAGGAGTAGGCGACGCTCCGGAAGACAGGCTTCAGATACGGAAGGATCTGGACAAACTCGAACACGGGACGGACAATTTCTCAATAGCAGTACACCTACTTAGCAATGAAAGGCTGCCAAGGAAAATATCCAAACATCCTTTCGAGTATTTCCTCGGAATTCATGTCTGATTTTCCGATGGCTGGAGAAATGATTACAATAGTAAAAAACAAAACACTTCGTCTTGGTCACTTCGTAACCAACCGAGTGAAAAATAACACACGGACGACACGTTTCTCTTACGTTATTTCCTTCTTTGAAATGATTTCCATAACATTCTCTCCTTCATTAGTGAGAATCCACTAAAAAAAAATTGCAAG
>NW_028113530.1:0-61463 GCF_964273705.1 Natrix helvetica
CAGGCGACCGCCGCTGGCTGCTGCTGCCCGCCGCTGCCCGCCGCCCCGCCGCTCCGCTCCGTGCATAACTTCCAAACTCCAAAACTTCCAGCATCGCCCGCTCTAGGAGTGCTCTCTATGGTGGGCCAGCTGCTGGAAGACTGTCCGGAAAACTCTCTGTCCAGCAGCCGGCCCACCATAGAGAGCACTCCTAGAGCGGCTGATGCTGGAAGTTTTGGAGTTTGGAAGTTATGCACGGAGCGGAGCGGGGCGGCGGCGGGCAGCAGCAGCCAGCAGCGGTCGCCTGGGACAGCTGCGCAAGGGCTTGGTGAATGGCGCTTTTCCCGGCTGGAGAGGGGATTTGCGGGGCGGCTGCTGAGGTCAGTGAATGGCGCTTTTCCCGGCTGGAGAGGGGATTTGCGGGGCGGCTGCTGAGGTCAGTGAATGGCGCTTTTCCCGGCTGGAGAGGGGATTTGCGGGGCGGCTGCTGAGGTCAGTGAATGGCGCTTTTCCCGGCTGGAGAGGGGATTTGCGGGGCGGCTGCTGAGGTCAGTGAATGGCGCTTTTCCCGGCTGGAGAGGGGATTTGCGGGGCGGCTGCTGAGGTCAGTGAATGGCGCTTTTCCCGGCTGGAGAGGGGATTTGCGGGGCGGCTGCTGAGGTCAGTGAATGGCGCTTTTCCCGGCTGGAGAGTTTCCCGGCAACTCTCCCCTCTGGCCGGACAGAACGCCACTCCCCAACCTAGCGGTATACCGAAGGCGGCAAGCAACGTGAGCGCTCCCCCCACCCCCGGCTCCTGTAACTTGGCGCTTTCGGGATAACGCTAGGTCAGTGAGCGCAGGACAGGTTGTATTTTCGGGGAAACACGGTACCCAGGCATTTTTTGCATTGGGCGAGCCCGGGATCCTTGCAAGGGGAATGGGACCACGTGTGCAGGCGGCTCCTCAGCGCACAGCCTCAGATTAGCAGAGCCGCAATCCCCTTCCCCTGCACACGTGGTCCCATTCCCCTCCTTCCTGAGGCAAGATGAAGGGGACCGCGGCTGCGCTGATTGAGGCTGGAGCTGAAGAAATTTCTCCGTTTGGGCTGCGCCCCTGCGATCGGAGCAACCACGTGGTTTGATGACGTCACCAGCCTCACCAGTCATAAACGTCACCGCACGTCACTGATTCCAAGTATGGTCTTACCAAGGCATTACAAAGTGGTAGTATCACTTCTTGTGATCTTGAGTCTGTCTCTCTGTTAATGCAGCCTAGGATTGTATTGACTGTTTGGACAGCTGCAGTACCCCGCTGGCTCATATTTAAGTGATTTTCCACTAACCGTCTTGCAGTTATTGCTGTTGAGCAAAGTTTTATCTAATCTTTACCTTTAACATTTTCTACTTGCATCTCGTAACAAAAGTTCCAAGGTAACTTTTCTTAGATAATGGCAAAATTCTTTTCCTACCCTTCTATAGTTCTAAGCTGTTTAGGCATTTATGTTGCCAATATTCACATCAGAAGAATATACATGTCATTAGTTTATTGATTTATACAAATAATGCCAGTTCTTTTATATTAATTTTACCTGCTGCTTCTGCTTAGAATCTCTGTGAGGACAGCATTTTTCCATGGAGTACAATATGGATTGTCCATATTCCATGGATGGGGGACAACAGACTTAAACTCAACCCTTCCAAGACTGAGTGGCTGTGGCTACAGGCGCCCAGTGGACGCCATCGCTGGCCATAGGGGGCGAATTACTGCCCCCCGTGGAACGGGCGCGCAATCTGGGCGTCCTCCTTGATGCCCGTCTGTCGATGGATGACCATCTGACAGCCGTGGCGAGGGGGGCGTTCCACCAGGTTCGCCTGGTGCGCCAATTGCGCCCCCTATTGGATCGGGACGCCCTACGCACAGTCACTCATGCGCTGGTGACGTCTCGCCTGGACTACTGCAATGCTCTCTACATGGGGCTCCCCTTGAGATGCACCCGAAGACTACAGCTAGTTCAGAATGCGGCCGCGCGGGTTATCATGGGAGGAACAAGATACTCCCATATAACACCATTCCTGTGCAAGCTGCACTGGCTGCCTGTGGTTTTTCGGGTGCGTTTCAAGGTGTTGGTTACTATCTTCAAAGCGCTCCATGGCATGGGACCTAGTTACCTGCGGGACCGCATCTCACCTTACACATCTCTACGACCTATCCGCTCTCACAGGGAGGGACTCCTCCAGGTGCCATCCGCCAAGCAGTGCCAGCGGGTGACGCCTAGGAGTAGAGCCTTCTCTGTGATGGGCCCAACCCTCTGGAATGACCTCCCCCCCGATATTAGAACTACTAACGACCTCCGCTCCTTCCGACAGAAGCTCAAGACCCACCTGTTCCAATTAGCTGGCTTAGCCGATTTATAGCTCCATCTTCCACCTCCTGGCAAACATTTTATTGGGAATTTTTTAAGGGAATTTTAATTTTATTTGTATTTTAACTAAATATTGTACAGTATATTTTCTACCTCCTCCGTCTACGTCTATGTCTATGTCTATGTATTTGTATATGGTTTTAATAATGACTGTACACCGCCCCGAGTCCTGCTTAGGAAAGGGAGCGGTTTAGAAATAAAAGATTATTATTATTATTATTATTATTATTATTATTATTATTATTATTATTATTATTATTATTATTATTATATACCACAAGGCAGAGCCTGTCACTGGGCATAGCCTGTAGCAACTTTGCATCTTTGCATAATTAGACAAATGTTTACATTTGTAAAATCATCTACTTCTGTCCAAAGAATTTGCAGATTAATTATTCATACTAGGGTCAGTCTCTAGTAAAAGTAAGTGTTCTCTGCATGGAAGTTCACACATTCACAGAAAGAAATTGCAGTAATCAACTTGAAATCCTTTTTATTACGTTTAAAAATCTTTGAAATTTTACCCCATTAAAAACATTCAATTAAAAAAAAACAAATTAAAAAGAACTTTCTTCAGGGTTAGTTTTATTATGTGTGTGATTTACTAGATAGCTTCTAATCATTTACTCTTAATCATTAGAATCAACTAAATCAAATGATCAAATGTAACATTTGCATTACTGCTGAATGCTTGGATTTATTTTAGTTGTAGGCAAGAATATTAAATAAGAAGGAATTGTTCCCATGTGAGGATCATTATTCTTAACAAATATCATGTCACTTCTACCATCTTCAGTTTGGTGCCTCGTTGGCATCCAGCCATCCAATGCCAGGAGGGAGGGGAGACAAATGGGCAATAAACATGTATGGGGATGTGATGGGAAATAGTGAGGGAGGAGGACATCTTCACAAAGACCAGGGTGGCATGGATCAATTTGCGCCAGACTTCAAAGCCACTCATCCTGAGAATGGAATGTGAATTGCCCCAGTGAGTCTCAAAAGTGAGACTCAGTGAGTCTCAAAATATCTACACAGTGAGTCTCAAAACATCTACACAGTGAGTCTCAAAACATCTACTCAGTGAGTCTCAAAACATCTACACAGCTCTCCATTAGCTGAAGATGAACTGGTCAAAAAGGGGAGGGTTGGGTTGAGGAAAAAACTTTGTAACCTTTTGTGCGGCAATCTTAGTTCCAGCCTGACTATACTACAACCAGCAACTTTTAATAAAAGAACCTATCACTTCAACAAAATGGCGTCAAGAATCTTCCTTTCCTTAGGGACCTGACAGGGGAAAGTCTGACTTATTGATTATCCAATGCCATTATTGTACCCAGTACCAAACCATTTTGCCCTTAAAATAAAATGGCACTAGTATTTTCCAAATATTCGGTGAAAGTCAGGCAAAAGGATATCATTCTTAACTATATTATTTTACACAACTAAAGCAAAAGAAAGAGTGCAGAGAAGAGCAACAAAGATGATTAGGGGACTGGAGACATATGAAGAACGGTTGCAGGAACTGAGTATGTCTACTAGTGTAATGAAAAGAAGGACTAGGGGAGACATGATAGCAGTGTTCCAATATCTCAGGGGTTGCCACAAAGAAGAGGGAGTCAAACTATTCTCCAAGGGACCTGAGGGTAGAATAAGAAGCAATGGGTGGAAACTAATCAAGGAGAGAAGCAACTTAGAACTGAGGAGAAATTTCCTGACAGTTAGAACAATTAATCAGTGGAACAGCTTGCCTCCAGAAGTTGTGAATGCCCCAACATTGGAAGGCTTTAAGACAGTGGTTCTCAACCTGTAGGTCAGGACCCCTTTGGGGGTCGAACGACCCCTTCACAGGGGTCGCCTAAGACCATTTGAAAACACATATTTTCGAAAAAATATGGAAAACATAAAATAATTTTATGGTTGGGGGTCACCACAGGATTTATATGGGGAACTGTTAAAGGGTCATGGCATTAGGAAGGTTGAGACTCATTGCTTTAAGAAGATGTTGGATAGCCATTTGTCTGAAACGGTATAGGGTTTCCTGCCTAGGTAGGGGGTTGGACTAGAAGACCTTCAAGGTCCCTTCCAACTTTGCTACTGTATTGTATTAAAATGGTTTTGCACAATAATTGTGAGATCCAAAACCTGAAAACTGACATAGAACCCCTTTAAAATTCCGATTGGCTCAACAACAACAAAAATGCTCATTTGAGAATTTCCTGATTTCTTCTTACTGTATCCTACATCAATGTGGGGTTTTTTTTGGTGGGGGGAGGTAAATCTAGTGTTTCTTTTTTGTTGAACTCTATAGTTCAATACAGGACAATATGGAAAATATGAAATACTGAGCTATTAAACAGATTAATGTCATTACCCTGAATAAAAAGTATTGTTTCATTTAAAACAATGAGCTATGCTTTTGATAGGGTTCCTTCCATATACGGTCCCATAACAAATCTTTTATTGCAATCTAACCTTTTAAAAATCTTTTATTGAAGATGAAAGAAAGAAATTGCTAAAAGAATAAAATTGGAGGTGGAGGAATGCACTAATCTGAGTGAGCATCATAGTTTATATTTTGTACACAGTGAGAAGCATCTATGTATTACAAAATTAATATCTACCCTTGTAGGGTAAAGAAGAGATGTATTTTTTAAAAAAATCCATATTGTCCTGGAAATTCTGTTATTATCTGGCAATCTTATATGTGCTCTCTGAGGTATAGGAAATGACAATTGTATGATAGGAGAGGAAAGAAAGAAAGAAAGGAAGGAAGGAAGGAAGGAAGGAAGAAAGAAAGAAAGAAAGAAAGAAAGAAAGAAAGAAAGAAAGAAAGAAAGAAAGAAAGAAAGAAAGAGGAAAAGCCCCTTTCTTCTAAACCTCCAGGTTCGGGACAAGCCCAATTTTCTTTGTTTAAGTTTATAGAACTGTGTGTCAAATTGGAGAAATTAGATAAAGGAGTCAACTGGCAGCAAGAAATATAAAAAGAAAGATAGCCATTACTCGTAAGCCTGAAATTTTATTCCCAAGTTTACCCCATATTTCAGTGACTGGTTGAATTGAGTTCTTGATTAATAACTGTGCTGCCAGACACTTGCTTTATGGATTTAATGCGTTTGTGTGTGTGTGTGTGTGTGTGTGTGTGTGTGTGTGTGTGTTAAGGGTATAAGATTTTCTACTATTACTCACATCTAATGCTTTGCTTTCACCTGATTCTTAAAGAATAGCTTCTCTCACAAAAGAATGAGAAAACCAGGAAATCATGAAACTTTTCTTAAGCCCTAATTTTGGAACATTAAGGCTCCTTGATCTCTGGCCATCTCTCATGTGATGTCATTGTGGTGATACAAAATGAAGTTACTGTTGACAAATCATTCCTCCCCCCCCCCCCCAAAAAAAAAGGTCCCAAGGTGTCATATAGTTCTGCTTGGAGAAAAAAGGAATTGCTACCAAATAATCCCCGGCAGTACAACTAAATTACTATGCCAAATATTTTTGGTGTGAAAATTAAATCTATATATGTGGATGGGATCAGAGATTCAGACTCAAAAAGGATTAGTCAGTACAGTAAAGAAAGTTTCACTCTGTATTTATGGCAAGAGAAGAACAGCTCATTATGAATCATTGTTTTTTTCTCCTTGAGGCTTATCGGTTGATATTATATCCCTTTAACAGAAATAAAGGTTCATTTAATATACAGTCATTAACACATTCTGTTGCACTCATTTAGCTAAGAAGTATAAAGACTTGGATATCTTTTTAAAAATCTGATTTCACAATGAAATGTCATTCTCATATAGGCTGTCTCATTATCGCATTAAATACAGCACAATTAGAATATAATAATTCTGTGTAGCCTCATAAATGAGACTATTTCCTATATTATGAGTAAATTTAGTTGTCAGTATACCAAGTTGTTCTTTTTATTAATAACAAAATTAAAAGAAAACCCACCCAACCAGAAAACAAGGTGCATTTTTTCCTGTCTCTCTTCTTTTTCTCCTTCTTCCTTTAATTATTTTTCTTTGCAGAGTATTTGCAATTGATAAAATACAATATATTCAGAAATAATGTCACGATGTCTCAGCAACTCCAATATTTCCTGTTAGAGACCATAGCAAATTTAATATGCATTTTTACAGAGTTAGCAGAGAAGTGCATTGCCATCAGCAAGGACTCAGGCCAGTGGAAAGTGATTGCACAAATTACAAAATGCCACATAGCACTGAATTATAACTTACAATGAATGCTTTGGTGAAAGAAAAATCAAGTTGGTGTTACCACATTGAGATAATATTCAAAACTGGCTTGTAAAATGTTCCAAGGAACATCCATTTGAGGTTGTATCATACATGAAAGCAGTTTACAGAATGTACCGTAAGTTAAAGTTTGCAGATACATAAATTGCCAAATTAAAGAAAACCCACCAAATAGAGAACACACACATATAATATATGTATTTATAGAAACCTTTAAGTACCCCATAGGGGTTGGACAGGCTAATAACTGCCATCATCAAACAGGAAAGAAAGCGATAGTCATGAGAGGAAGAAATCAACTAAGAAAGCCCAACAAAGGCTCTGACACTTTCTTGTACATGTTCTATCATTGTAGATTTTTTTGTACTTATTCGCTGCATTGGATTTATCACAAGATTTGCCATCCAGGAAAGAAGTTCTTCCAAAGGACAGATATGTTTCCCTCCGCTGCCATCCGAGTAGAGTTGGCATCTGAAGAGCTAGAGAGGCTACATGCTGAGATGTAGTAGAAGGGAAGTCTTTCTGCTTAGAGTTATCTCTCTGGGATAAGAATCACATCCAATTTTATAATATCAAAAAATGAATGAATAAATAAAAATAAAATATAAATAACAGCTGAAAGAATCAAGGGAATTCAGTACTTTCATTTGTTTGACTCAAGAAAAGAAACAGTACAGAAAAATGTACATTGTCACATTGAACAATATATTTTTACAATGCGCCAATTCCCCTTAAAAAGGAAAAATGAAAAAGAAAAAGAGAGGAAAAAAGGAGGAAAAACTAGATTCAAAAGAAGGAAAGAAACTTGATATTAGTCTCTTCTCTCCCTCTTTTTTTAAAAAAAGTGTAATATTTTATTTATTGATTTTGTATGCATTTCCTGAAGAAGGTGCTCCGTTGTGTAGCGAATTAGAGTACATTGGGTGCAGGGTGGTGGTTGAAGGTTAGGGTCAGCTTTGCTGTCCGCTCCATAGATTTTACAGGTGATTTTCTCTTTGCTTTAAGAAGAGAAAGTGATATTGGAAAAAGTCAGCACTTTTTAGATCAAAGTAAAGCACCCTTCACAAAGCCACAAACAAGAAGCAGGACAGAAAGCCCATGGCTTGTAGCTATCCTCGCACCTGCGGAAGAAGTTATAAGATATTCGCTCATCTTGCAGATTTCCAATGCTTCTTTATAAGGCTGTTTAAACATATACATTCATATATTTAATTAGTTCATCAGCTTGGCTCTTGCGCCCATGACTTTCTTGGCATGCACTGCAAACAACAACATATACAAAGGATTTCAGTCCCACAAGGTGTTTTGCTTTGCAATTTTTGCTTTGTATGTTTTCCCCTAACAATATAATTTAGTCATATGGAAAAAGAGCATTATGAACACATTCTCAAATTGTTCTTTATCCCCAAATTCCAATAATAACTTTGCAAAGTGAACTTTATGCCTCAAAGCAAGCTAAACAGAGGATAATTCAAACCCTCATGAGTCAACATACATGGGGAGCAGGCTGTCTTTAGTTTGGTGGGAAACCAGTTCTGCAATCCAAAATTAAAATGTCTATTTTTGAAAAGAGTAGTGTATTGAGATTTTTAAGAGTATGTTTAAAGGCATCTCTGTTCATAAATATTTGTAAGCCTATTGCAGATTAGGTGCAGTGGTGGGTTTCAAATTTTTTTAGAACCTCTTCTGTAGGTGTGGCCTGCTTTGTGGGAGTGGCTTGCTGGCCATGTGACTGGATGGGAGTGGCTTGGGAGTCATGTGACTGGGTGGGTGTGGCCAACTTGTAAAATGTGGTGAAACTCACTTAAAAATGCTCTTGCTTAGCAACCAAAATGTTGGCTCAGAAACTCTGGCATTTGAAGCACGCAAGTCTTAAAGCTGTCAAGTTACAAGACCCTTGCACCCCTAACCCTTTAGAAAAAAAAATCCCAGGGGTGTTCAAACTTGACAGCTTTAAGATTTGTTGACTTCAACTCCCAGAATTCCTCCTCTCGCTCTTCATCTTGATGATGTGCGGACGGGCGGTGGGAGGGAGCTGGAACCGGTTCTAAACAACACTGTAGATTTGTGGAACCTCTTCTATAGAAGAGGTTAGAACTGGCAGGAACCAACCCCTGATTAGGTGACATCTTATTTTTTTTTAAATAGAGGGGATACTTGTTAATCTTTGAAATCCTGAAAAAAACTGTCCATGCCTTGACATGAATTAAGAAAAATTCTGCATAATCAGTAAAGATATTTAAAGAGGACAATCTTGGGGAAAATGATCTAACCTGTTAGCTATAAATCAGAGATGGAGAAATTCTTTATGGAACATAGGGATTCAGTGAACTTTCTGAGCTCACTACCAGCCTTAGCCTACAAAAATAGGCCTGTGTAATGTTACACGTATGTGCATATGAAGTTATGGCAGACTTGTGAGATATGATCAATCACAGACTAAACAAACATGTCATCAGACATAATAAAACAATGAAAATACATTTCTAACTCAAATAGGATCAGGATCCTTGCCTTTCTGAAAGAATGCCTGAGACATTCTGGTTGTTGCAAAATGTATTTCCATGTTCTAAGAGTTGATCCGTATTATTCAGTCATGCACATTTGCAGAAGATTTTCTTGTGCTTTGAATACAAGATATCCCGAAAGGTAAATTATATAGAATAATATACCTGAAGTGTATGAAGTGACATGTTTTGCTTTGCTAAGGAATAGTACTGATGTTCTGTGATCTATATTCTCTATATATGGGCAAAATAGATGGAGACAAAATATAATTACATGTCCCTTATCTTATTTTTAAGATACTTCTGGCATACTCCTGGCACTGTAGGTCCTCTCCATACTCTGAAATACAATCTGCCAACAGTACTCACTCAAGTTTAGCTGACCTGAAAATATGAAGATGTTTCAAATACTCAGAAGCACTGCAAGATCTGTAAAATCAAGTGCAGGGAATGCACAGAACATAGAATCATAGGATGAAAGGAACCTTTACGGTCTTCTAGTTCGAAGTCCTGCTCAGGACAGGAGAACCTTATATCTTGCCAGTTAAATGATTGTCCAGTCTATTTTTGAAAACCTCCAGTGAAGGAGGAGCTACAACTCTGGGAGGCAAGTTATTCCACTGATTAAGTGTTCTCACTGTCAGAAAGTTTATCTTCACCTCAAGATGGTGCCGCTGATGGCAGCCTTGGTGAAATGGTTTCTATTATTTTTTATGACACTCTGAGAATTTCATAATCAAGAATTGAACTTTTGAATATCAAACAATTGGCTTTAAATAAGAAGCATCTATCTGGGACTATTCCCCCCTTCTTTTCAAATGCAGAGGAAATTCTGATTGATGGAACGGCAATTATCCCTTTTGGCCCAGTAGAAACAAAGAAGCAGAAGAACAAAAGAAGGAGAAAGGGAGGCAAGCGAGGAGGCATATTACAAAGTCTCGGGAACATGGGATAAGCAAATCCTCCTCCCACTTCTGCATTTAATTAATCTTTGCTCAAATAGATGAACTGCTACTTTTAAATAGTAACATATTCAGGGGTGGCTTTCAAAACTTTTTACAACTTATTCTGTGGGCATGACCTATTTTGTGAGCGTGGCTTAGTGGTCATATGACTGGGTGGGCATGGCCAACTTGATATCACTCACCAGGAGATATCATGGATTGGGTAAATGTGGTGAAGCTCACTTAATAATGTAGACAACTATCTCCAGGCTAACCAGGTCGTGGATGAAGGCTTGAAGGCAGCAATCCTACTATGTGTCTACAGAGAAGCCATGTTTGAGATCGCTGAAAACTTGATAGCACCAGCAAGCATAGAGACAGTGGCCTATGCAGACCTCAAGAAAAAATTAAGTGAACATTTTGAGCCGAAACTCTCGGCACCAGACAACATGAACAGAGATCCGGGAATCTGCAGCAGAGTTTGTGGCAGCCCTTTGCCAAGCTTCGCAGTAAGGCAAGTTTCCTGATCTGGAAGACCATCTCAGAGATGGTCTCGTTTGCAGCCTGCATAATAGTAAATTACAGCAGTGCCTATTCGCCATAGAGAAACTGACTTTCCAAGAAGCATTGAAAGAAGTCATGATGGAGGGGCCATGAAGACTCTTGGACCACCAAAAACACAGACCTTCCCTCCAGCAATCCATCAAAAGACCGTCAGCGATCCACCAAGAGACCACCAAGAGACCACCAAGAGAAGGCTCAGGGGAGGTCAGTGATATTGAAGAAACTGATCACTTGGGGAGAGAACCACCCAGAAGGCCACATTCCACAGAGCAAGCAACTCCCCCAAAGAGCTGCACAAGCTGCAGGGGACAGCATGAAAGAGCAAAGTGCAGATTCCACACACTAGTATGCCATGCCTGTGGAAAGCAAGAGTGCATTGCCAGAGTTTGCAGTGGCAGCACAAAGGGAAAAGGCCCTCAGGACAGAATAGAGTTGAATACTGCGTGGGAAGGTGTAGCATCCAATGCACAGGGGCTGAACGCTCAATCAAAGAAAATATAAGCCTCAAACCAAAACTTCCCATGCTCCTTGGAGTTAGATACTGGATCGGCCCTATCCATCATCATCTCCATGACCTTCGACCACATTTGCAAATGTAGTCGATGGCAGATCCTGCTCAAATAATCGAGCTTAGTGCTAACGGACTTCCAGAATCACCATGTTCCCATAAAGGGTCAAGCTACCATTAGATTACAGTTCAGAGAGTTTAAAGGTTCCCTCAGTATAGTGGTCATAGAGGGGTCTCACACCAGACTCATAGGACTGGGACTGGTTCGAGGCCCTGGGCATCAGGGTAACTGCATCCATCGAACCCAAATAGTCAATCTAGAAGCAGTAGGCTAACAATATGCTGACCTATTCAGCATTGAACTGGGACAATACAAAGGGGCACCCATTTCACTCAACCTTGATCCAGTAGTAATGGGGCTGTTTGCATCTGCACAGACTAAAAGTGCACCATAAACAAGGCATTACAGCAGAATGCTTACCCTGTACCAGGATTAGGGTTAGGATTAGAGTTAGGCTCCAGGGTTAGGGTTAGGCTCCAGGGAGGCTGAATCTTTGCTAAGATAGACCTCGCCCAGGCCTACCAGCAGCTACCAGTAGACAACGCTACTACAAAAGCACAAACAATAGTCACACACAGAGATGCATTCCAAATGCGCCACTTGCAGTTTGGGGTAAACGTAGAACCAGGGTTGTTCTAAAGCATTATGGAACAAACACTGAAGAACATTCCTGGATTCTGCCTGTACTTTGATGATGTCCTGGTCACAGGGGAATCAGCGGCAGTCCTAGTGGAACATCTCCATGAAGTACTCCAACACTTCCGCAAGCAGGTCCAAAACTTAAGAGGAAAATGTACCAGATTGGCGTGGAATCCACAGAACTCCTGGGTTTCTGCATCGATGATGTCGGAATCTACCCATCTGAAGCAAAGCTAAAGGCAATTCAGTAAGCCCCCACACCAAAATCCAAGGGAGAGTTCCAAGCATCCCTTGCCTTGCTCCATTTTTACCACTCCTACAGCATAAGGCTGCCCTGGCAGAACTGCTACACCACCTTCTAGACAAACAAGCACTCTGGGTCTGGTCAAGCACACAAGACAAAGCATTCCAGCCAGTAAAATCATTGTTATCCTTGGACCTCTGTCCTAGCTCATTTCAATAGAACCCTACCTACACTAGCCTTTGACTCTTCGCCATATGATATTGGGGCAATACTAAGCCACAGGATGCCAGATGGTACAGAGGCATACCCATCGCATACTATTCTAGAACATTATCACCAGCTGAAAGGAACTATGCCCAGATAGACAAGGAAGCCCTTGCCATAGTGGCTGGCAGTAAGAAGTTCCACAACTTCTTATATGGACAAACCTTCACTATCTTTACAGACAACAAACCTCTGCTTGGTCTCTTCACAGCTGACAAACAGACACCACAGATCCTATCACCATGAATGCTATGATGGTCAATTTTCATGACTGCATACTCGTACTGTCTAGTCCACAAGCCAGGCAAGGAAATGGGCCACACCAATGCTCTCAGCTGACAGCCTCTGCCACATACTGAGCCAGATCCGGCCCCAGCTTGTCATATTCTGGCAATCCAGGACCTGCCTGAAGCATCCTTATATGCAGGGGACGTTGCAGCTGAATCTACCATGGACATAATGCTTAGCTGCATTCTCAACTGGATGTTAAGGAGATGTCCAGAGGCCTGGCCAAGCCCTGAGTTCCAGCACTACACCTCAAGAAAATGAACTGTTGACCTACAAGGGATGTGTGCTAGGGCAGCAGGGTCATCATTCCATCCAGTCTTTTCTTCAAGGTACTGGATTCCCTACATGAGGGGCACCCAGGAATCATTTGGATGAAGGCTCTAGCAAACAGCTACTTGGGGTGGTCAGGCCTGGACAAAGACATTGGGAATCAAGTAAGGAGTTGTCAGGCCTGCCAAGAAACCTGACCAGAGATGCCACAAGTACCAGTGCACTGCTGGGACCACGCACACCCCATGGTTTCACATGCATGATTTTTTGCAGTTCTGTCTACTGTGTATGTATATCAATCCCTAGAGCAGTGATGGCTAACATTTCAGCAATGAGTGCCAAAATGGGAGCATGCACAATCCTTTTCAGCACCAAGTGTCTGTCTGGTGTGCATTGTTGGCTCTGCCTGGTCTTGTAGGAGTCCTCATGCCTCCCTGCGTGCACCAGAAACCAGAAGATAATCTTTCCGGTTTGCGCATGCTCACTGGGTGGCTGCTCTTTTGGTTTCTGGCACTCCCACGTGAAAACTAGCTGGCCAATGTGCCAGAACCCGGAAGAGCAACAGGTGATGGCTCCATGTGCCCGGAGAGATGGTTCTGCGTGCCACTTCTGGCACATGTGCCATAGGTTCACCATCATGGCCTTAGTGTGTGGCTATAGTATTATTTATTCCTTTTATTATTTTATTTCCTCCTTTTATTGGTATTGGTATGATTACTATGATTTGTTACATAGTCAGCCAGATGTTCACACTGAATTTGGCCTTTTTATTTGTTTATTGTATCCATTCCAAGGACCTGGAATAGGCAGATTTGGATGTTTGATAGTGTTAAATATCATAGCAGGATGTAAACTGACTGCATATTTGTGATGGGTAAACCCTTTTATTCCAGTAGTTCTGCAGTTTCTAGCCCTGGTTGCTCAACCAACAATCTTTTTTCAGCAGATGTCCAGGACTGCCAGCATCTAGTGTAGTCTTTTTAACCAGGCAATGACCGAGCCAGTATGGATTTCTGTAATTTAGGTCTTACCATATTTTTTTAATGGGAAAGGCAAATCTTTGTCTGACTGCTCTGATTAGATCTGTCCAGTATGGGTGAATCTCTGGCACAGCTCTCATCTTCTTCAGAGCACATAAGCCCCACCACCATGTCAAGACTATTATTATGGTTTGTCACACAATCAGCCAGATGTCCATATTGGATTTGATATCTTTATCCATCTATTTAGTCCTAATAATATTTATTGCATTGAGTTATCCCATGTGGAATTGTTTACAGCAAGTTCTTCCATAGAGTGTAGGCAAGTTGTCCAATGTGAGTTGGCAGTGGCAAGATAATCGCAGCAAGTTGGCCATAGTAAGATTTCAGTTATCTTTCCATGGCCAAATTGCAAGTTGGCCATGGTGAGATGGTCACAGCAAGGTGGCTGCAGCATTTTGCTAGTCCACTAATTTGGTTACTTTGTCAATGAAGTATATTGTCTGGCATGATCTGCTTGTAACAAACCCATCCTGGCTTCTAGTAATCACCTCGATCATTTCCAGGTGTTTACTAATCTTTCCATTTATTATCTTTTTCAGGATTTTACCCAATATTGATGTCAAGCTGATTGGCCTATAATTTTCTGGATCTATTTCTCCCCTTTTTGTACATTGGTATAACATCAGCTCTTCCCCAGTCCTCTGGTACATCTTCTGTGCTTTAGGAGCTTTGAAAGATTACATTCCAAAATAACATTTGTTAGCTCCTTCAGAATCCTGGGATGCAAATCATCTGGTTCAGTTCATTGGTACTAATTCAGAGTGCATAGATATTCTCTTACTATTTGCTTACCTATTTTTGATTTGTATACAGTACCTGTTCTGCTTGCCTCTGCTGTTTTTGAAAGGTTGGGCTATTCCTTTCTTTTGTATAAAAACTGATGGAAAGAAGGAATTAAGCTGCTTTTTCCCTGTCACCTGTCATTTTCTTGCCTTTTGCTCCCATTAGTGGACTTTTTTTTAAACTTGTTCATATAGAATAAATAGTGTAAGTACTTAGTGTAATTCATATCCTTCTGTGCTTTTAGGTCACATTTTTTAATAATGAACTATAAAAACCCCAGCTGCTGATAGGCTTTTGGATAATGACATATATATTCCATACTAAACATCCCTGGTCTTGATTTCATCAAATTAATTCATCAAATTAAAATTGATCATGAAATGTAAGGAACTCAAGGAAAATGTTTCAATTGACTGCACTTATTGTTTTATAGAATTCTTGATCCTCATGAAAAATAGGATAAAATATGATTGGCAAAAATACTATGTTGTGCATAATAATGGCCCTTTTATGACTTTCAATAATGCTGTTTTATTATTTATCTGCACTTCTGATTAGGGTACTGGAAGCTAACATATACAAAGAACAGATGCAGGAATTGGGCTTGTCTAGTTTAGTTAAAAAAAGGACTTGGGATGACATGATAGCAGTGTTCCAATACTTGAGGGGCTGCCCCAAAGAAGAGGGCTCAACCTATTTCCCAAAGCATCAGAAGGCAGGACAAGAAGCAACGGATTGAAACTAATCAAGGAGAGAAATTAACTTACAACTAAGGAGGAATCTTGACAGTTAGAACAATTAATCAGGGGAACAATTTGCCTCCAGAAATTGTGGATGCTTCAACACTGGATGTTATAAAGAAGGGATTTGTCTGAAATGGTACAGGTTTCCTGTTTGAGCAGGGGTTGTATTACAAGACCTCCAAGGTCCTGTTATTCTGTTATTCTTTTGTTATCAGCAAAATATTGTTTAAACATCATGACTTTAAATGGATAACTGCAACTGTCCCATATACATTATTTTAAGTTTACACAAAATAGCAATAAGTTATCACAAAATTTCCTACCTACTAAATGCAAAACAAACAAAGAATTGAAGGGCAATACTAAAGACAATAAAAATCATTGTGGATCTTCTATAAACAAGCAGAATATGAGAAGAAAAAATGATGAGCCAGAGCTGCTCATTAAATTAGTCCACCACTTGGTTTTCAAAAATGTATTTCATAATACAGCATATATAATCAGAAAATCTGCAAGCTATTTATAAATTATTGTGAAGTTTTATATATTGGAACAAATTTGTGATATTCATAAGGGAGAGGCATACAGAGATCCATACATATTTAGGAAAATGTGAAAATGTTTAAAGATAGATTGTTTAGATCTGTTTCCAAAGCTGAAAGTTAATATGAATATTGCTTGAAATGCTATCATAAATTTACACTGATTCTATAAAGAAATTGTCATTATAATGATGTTACATTAATCGATCAGATCCGGAGCGGATGGACCTCCGTCAGTGGACCAGACGAGCTGTCAACAGCGAGTCTTGAGAGACCATTCTGGGAGGAGTTTGACTCTGTTGCCCCCGAGGATTTGGACAGGTTGCGTGGACGGCTACGACCCACCACATGTTCAATGGACCCATGCCCCTCCTGGCTGGTACTGGCAGCCTGGGAGGTGACACGAGGCTGGCTTCTGGGCCTGGTGAACGCCTCATTGGGTGAGGGTTACTTACCAACCGCCTTGAAAGAGGCGGTGGTGAGACCCTTGCTCAAGAGACCTTCGCTCAACCCAATGGAGCTAGCTAATTACCGTCCAGTCTCCAACCTCCCCTTCTTGGCGAAGGTTGTTGAGAATGTGGTGGCGCAGCAGTTTCCATGACACCTGGACGAATCCGACTATCTAGACCCACGCCAGTCTGGCTTCCGACCCGGGCACAGCACTGAGACAGCCTTGGTCGCGTTGGTTGATGATCTCTGGAGGGCCAGAGATAGGGGTTGTTCCTCTATCCTGGTCCTATTAGACCTCTCGGCGGCTTTTGATACCATCGACCATGGTATCCTGTTGCGCCGGTTGGAGGGGATGGGAGTCGGAAGCACCGTTCTGCGGTGGTTCGGCTCCTACCTCTCCGACCGGAAGCAATGTGTGTTGACAGGGGGGCAGAGGTCGTCCCTGAGGCCACTCACTTGTGGGGTGCCGCAGGGGTCGGTCCTCTCGCCTCTCCTGTTCAACGCATATGTGAAGCCACTGGGTGAGATCATCCGTGGCTTTGGGGTTGAGTACCATCTGTACGCTGATGACACTCAGCTGTACATTTCAACCCCAAACCACCCCAACGAGGCTGTCGAAGTGATGTCCCGGTGTTTGGAAGCCGTCGGGGTCTGGATGGGGGACAACAGACTCAAACTCAACCCCTCCAAGACCGAGTGGCTATGGGTACCGGCACCTCGGTTCAGCCAGCTGACACCATCGCTGGCCATAGGGGGCGAACAACTGTCCCTTGTGGAGCGGGCGCGCAATTTGGGCGTCCTCCTTGATGCCCAGCTGTCACTGGAGGACCATGTGGCAGCCGTGGCAAGGGGGGCGTTCCACCAGGTTCGCCTGGTGCGCCAATTGCGCCCCCTACTGGACCGGAGTGCCCTGCGCACGGTCACTCATGCGCTGGTGACATCTCGCCTGGACTACTGCAATGCCCTCTACATGGGGCTTCCCTTGGGACGCATCCGGAGACTGCAGCTAGTTCAGAACGCAGCTGCGCGGGTTATCATGGGGAGTGCACGTTACTCCCACGTAACACCGCTCCTGCGCGAGCTGCACTGGCTACCTGTGGCCTTTCGGGTGCGTTTCAAGGTATTGATCACTATCTTTAAAGCGCTCCATGGCATAGGACCTAGATATCTGCAGGATCGCATCCTACCACACACGTCCCTGCGACCTATTCGCTCACACAGGGAGGGACTCCTCCTGGTGCCGTCCGCTAGGCAGTGTCAGCGGGCGACACCTAGGAGTAGGTCCTTCTCTGTGATGGGCCCAACCCTCTGGAATGACCTCCCCCCCGACATTCGAACCACCACCGACCTCCGTTCCTTCCGTCAAAAGTTAAAGACTCACCTATTTCAATCAGCTGGCCTGGCACTTTCTTAGTTTTACCTCCCGGGGATTTATTTTAATTGGGTTTGGGTTTTTAATTGGGGATGTTTTTAGGGTTTTAGAATATATTTATTTCTTGTACAGCCTATCTCCTCCATCCAAATGTATTTAATTGTTTTATGATTGTATTTTTATCTGCATTGACTGTACACCGCCCGAGTCCCTTTTTGGGAGAGGGGGCGGTCTAGAAATCCAAGAAATAAATAAATAAATAATAAATCTCTACATGACCTCATTGTTTTAGTTTACTCCAGTCACCATGATTCAAAAAAGATGTTGTGACCTTAGAAAATGTGCAGAGAAGAGCAACAAAGATGATAAAGGGTGTGGAGACTAAATCGTATGATTAATCTTTAAGGGAGCTAGGTATATCTAGGCTATTAAATTGGGGGAACAATTGGACTAATAGACCTCCAAGGTTCCTTTAAGTCTTATGATTCTATGTTCTATGGAATTTTTATTTTATTTTGTCAAGCATGTATAAGATAACATATATAAGTATATATAAGTATAAACATAATTTTGAATACATGAAATGGATACGAATAAAAAGGAACATTAGGACAGGGATGGTAGGCACATTGGTGTGCTTAGGCACGCTTATTACAGACCTCTTAGGAATGGGGTGATGTCAACAGTAGACAGTCTAAGGTTAAAGTTTTTGGGGAAGAAACCACAGAGTCAGGTAGTGCATTCCAGGCATTGACCAGTCTGTTGCTGAAGTTGTATTTTCTGCAGTCGAGTTTGGAGTGGTTTACCTTAAGTTTGTATCTTATTTATTTATTATTTATTTATTATTAGCGTTTATATACTGCCCCCTCTCCCGAAAGGGACTCGGGGCGGTGTACAGTCCGTACCAAAATACAACAGATTAAAACGTAGAAATAACTATATAAATACATGTATAAGAGGAGGGTAAAATATGCCAAACTGTACAGCTAATAAATAAATCAATACAAAAGTTTAAAATATCAAGATAAATTTAAAACAATATCCCTCTAAAAACCAGTAAGAATGTGTATGCCAGGAGGTAGACGTTAAAATTATGCCAAACCAGCCAGTCGGAACAGGTGTGTTTTCAGTTTCTGTCGGAAGGAGCGGAGGTATCTATTGTGTGCTCATGTATTGTTGTGATTGAAGCTGAGATAGTCATTGACAGGTAGGACATTGTAGCAGATAATTTTATGTACTACACTGCAAGCTATTTATAAATTATTGTGAAGTTTTATATATTGGAACAAATTTGTGATATTCATAAGGGAGAGGCATACAGAGATCCATACATATTTAGGAAAATGTGAAAATGTTTAAAGATAGATTGTTTAGATCTGTTTCCAAAGTTGAAAGTTAATATGAATATTACGTCGTCATTCTAAATTGTCTAAGCCCAAAATTTCAAGTCTGGTGGCATAAGGTATTCTGTTTCAAGCAGAGGAGTAGAGGACTCTTATCATGAAATATCTCTGGTTTTAAAGAAATGATTTTAAAGAAAATTCAGTTGAAAGTAAGTCTGAATTAATTATAGGAGGGACTGAGAGAGACTACGAGAGGGGAAAAGAAGGAGGGTCTATGTGACTGATGAGAGACTTCATCAGAAGATCACAAAAGAGCTTTACATGACCCTAGGACAGCGATGGCGAACCTTTTTTGGCTTGCATGCCATAAGTAGGGGGAGCACAGGGAGGTCATGTGCAGGCGTGCCGCACCCATAATGCAATGTGTGACCCCCCCCCCCAGTGTGCATGCATGCACTACAGGCACGACCCCCCATTTTTGTTTGTTTTTTTCGCCCTCTCCAGGCTCCAAAGGCTTTATAGGAGCCTGGGAAGGGTGAAAACAGCCCCCCCCGCCCTCCCTGGAAGCCCTCCGGAGGCTTTATGGACCTTCAGGAGGCTTCCCTGAAGCCCCCGAAGCAGTCAAAATGACCCTCCGAGCAAACTGGAAGTCACTTCCGATTTGCTCGGAGGGTAGTTTTAAGCGCTCCGAAGGCTTCAGGGACCTTCAAGAGGCTTCCCTGAAGCTTTCAGAGCACTCAAAACAACCCTCTGAGCAAACCGGAATTCCGTTCCCAAACTTCTGCTTTGCCCATAGGGCCAGTTTTTTGCCCTCTGGAGGCTTCAGGGAAGCTCATGAAGCCTCCGGAGAGCCTCCGGGGGGGGGGGGGGCAGGGGGCGGGGGAGGCTCTTTTCACCCTCCCCAGGCTCCTATAAAGCCTCTGGCGCCTGGGGAGGGCGAAAAATGGCTTTTAAAAAGGGTGAACTCAGCTGGCCAGCATGCGCATGTGCGCTGGCCAGCTGACAGGGCAGCGCCTCGCATGCCCTGAAAAATGGCTCCGCGTGCCACCTGTGGCACGTGTGCCATAGGTTCGCCATCACTGCCCTAGGATATTGCCACCATTATAGATATGAGTCTACTGCCAATCATCTGAATTTTGATCATGTGACCATGGGAATGCTGCAACAGTTATAAGTGTGAAAAACAGTCATAATTCACTTTTTTTTAGTGCCACTGTAACTTTCACTAAATGAACTGTTGTAAATCAAGGATAACCTTTAAATGGGTTTTAGCACTAGCACAGCCAAACGAAATAGACATTTAAGAGAAAGATGACTATATTTGCCCTAATAAATCCTGTAACCAGACAAGAATTACTTGTTTTAGAAAGGAACTGTATAATATAGCTGTGCTGGCAAACAAAAAGTGATCTTTGCATTAATTCTGTGTCTGAGAGATCAAGAATGTACCATTTTATGAAAAGCGGAGATAATTAAAATACAGGTTTTATGCAATCTTCATATTATTTGCAGAAATGTGAGAGTTTCTTTTAATAGCTTGATTATATCCACTCTTCTCCCACTTTCCTGACTGTTTCCTTTTCTAATTGCAGGAGGAGAATGCCCTTATCAGCATGAGAAATTAAAGAGCATGATTAGTTGCCAATCATACTTAGCATTTATATTGTCTCATGGCTTAAGCACTCTTTTCTCCCCCATTTAATGGATTTCTACAGTGCTAATTTCAGTGAAATCTTCATCTTCACTTTTTCCATACTACGTCTGAAAATAATTCACATTAATAGGATTCTGCTGTACTTAAACTTTTCTTGAACATTTTTCTTTTTAAGTTTGCTTCCAACAGAAGCATCACCATCATGTATTTAATGTAGTAAAACTTGCATTTATATAGTTGTAATAAAACCTAAGTTTGATCCAAAAACTACTTCAAGTGGTATTTGTTAGCAACTGCCAGCTATTCTCCAGCCCAGCCTCCACTCTTGTATGCCATAGTAAGGTTTACTCAGCTTTGTTTTTTTGTTGAAGTCAAATAATCAAATGAAGAACAATAAAAGTTACTAAAGAAAAACTGATTTGAATTTTTGAACAAAATGTGGAACACTGTTATCAGAATGAACTATTGGCTTATAAAAATCTCATCTGAAATATATTTTGAAAAATTGATGCCTGGGATTAGCTGTTCAACTAATACTTTCAGTTAAAATATTATAGAGTTGTTTTGAAAATAAAGGCTTATGCCCATATTTTATCATAAATTATTAATAAATACTATGCATATATATGCAAATATGCATATATTTGGAAAAAAATTATCAAGCAAATCCTGAGCAACAAAATTCAATTTGATTTTGAATATGGTGCAACTGACATCTGACATTCGTAAGTGCTAATCTACTCACTAAATAGGTATATATAGAATCGATATTTCATACAAAAAAGAGAGATTTTTGGTCACCTAAACATGAGAAATATCTCTGTCATTGTGTCAGAAGAAGAAAATGTAAATTCTTTTTTTAAAAAGAAACTATTTGAAGGCAGAACTCGAGTTGTCAGAGGAAGATTCTGAGGAAAAGACTAGGGAAAGGACTGAGTTCCATCCATTTCTCCAGCAACTTGAATATTAACTCATTGGAATCCCAAAGTTCCAGAATAATAGAGACAGAAGGCTTATCTGCTTGGGGGTGATACTGGCAGGAATTACAAACATAGGAACTCTAAGCTGGAGTGGGAAGTGGGCAGGTAATGGAGAGAGTTTCTGTTTGAGGTTGTCCAGCCTTCTACTTTCTGGGTTCACACTCCAGTACAATGTTTGGTTATGTTTTTGTCCCTACAAAGATGAAAATTTGAAAATCTGCTTAAAATTTTCACAATTTCATAGCTTTGAGCATGGCAAGTTTCAGGTATTTAATTTCATATGCAACTAGCTATTTATGAATGCACTTAATCTTTCAGACAAAGAATATATGAAATATACACATTATCTTCCAAGGATAATGCTATTTCCTTGAATTTTGGAAACTTATAACAGTGTGGTGTGTATGGGGGGGGGGGTGTGGATTGGAAAAATAATAATGAGAAGCTTTCCCAAACTATTCATGTCTAGTACTTCTAATATTCTGCTGAACAGAACATCAAATGCTGAGCACATTCTTAGAATGAGGATCATTCATCAGTCATGAAATCATTTTATTCAATCAGAATAATAGAATTGGAAGGAGATATTTAGGCCATTTAGTCTGCTTAGTACATGTTAAAAGATTCTGTTGTCTAATCTTTATTAGAATATACCCATGAGGAAAATCCAGATGCTATCTGGGCAATTTATTGCACCCAGGAAACGTATCACAATATGTTTATGCCTAATTATATTACATTGATTGTCTTTCCAACCAATGGAAATAATTTTAATGATGGTGACAAATAATACTAAGTTTATAACACCTTTAAATACTTCAAACACCTATTTTATTATGGATTTTCCCAACAATTCTATATGGTCAGGATCAATGTTATTGTTCCATATTTTACTGGGGTAGGATGGAACCTGAGAATTTTGGTAAGAAGTTATCTTATGAGTTTATTAAATCATAACTCAGCTACTATAATGGCCCTTCATTGTCCATAGTCAGCAAAAGCATCTGGATAAATAACATAGTGATATAAAGAAATATTTAAGCAGAACTCAGGACTTGTGACCCACCAATCCAAATGCAGCTACCAAAACTTCATTTATTTCCTGCTTGAGTCATTTAAAGCAAGATAATCAAGCACACTAGAAGTACTCATCCTGACAAATCACAAAACGAATAGTTTTGTGTATAAAAATAATAGAATGACAGAGACCAAACAGTCCTTCCCACATTAAAAATACTAATAAAATAACAGGAATATTTTAAGGGACCTCTTATAATCCCTCTTGTTTCAGTGGTCTTTTATATTTTTATCATAATTTTGATTTATTTTGTTTAAGCCATTCAGGTGTACTAATTGTCATTTGTTTGATGTACCTTGCCTACTCTTTGCTTTGTTCCTGTAATCCTAAGAAGGTATAAAAACATGGGTCTCTGCAGAAGTTTATTATGTTAGCTAGAATGAACAAAAGTTGCACTGTGGTGGGATGACAATTTATTGATCCTTATATATAATAGGTTGGCACTTGTATTGAAAAATCACAATGGTGTCTATGTTATTCTGTTCCTGCCCCGCCCCTCAAGGATGCCATTGTATGAAAAGCAAAATGTATCAAACTTCTAGTATCCTACCATGGGCTACAACTCACACGAGGATAACAGATCAGTTTTACCTGTATTATGTGATTTTATCATGCCAAATGAGGCTTTTATTTTTGTTTTGCATGGTCATAAGGATTAAGCATATCAAGATTTTTGTATAAAATCTTTTCTAATTCTATGCAGGATATAAAATAACAGCTTCATTTTTCTCTAATAATAGCATTGCTTTGAGTTTCACTTACATGCTAGTCACATGCTTAAAATATTCAAAATGGTTGCTCATACCTGATTGTGGACTTTGTTTAGGGATTTTGGCATCTACTGGAGGATTAGAAGTGGAACTTTGACTGGCAGAATTATGGATGCTGTTAGAGATGGCAGCTGAGATGTTCTTGCGAGGTTTATCCTGCAGCCACATTGGGGAAGCTTCAAAAGCCTGCATTCTTCGGGAGTGGCTGTTTGCATTGACTTTGAGATAAGCTTGGGCTTTATATTCTTGAAGTTCTCCAAAATTGGCATCCGTCACTCTGCATTCATACAATCCTTCATCCTTTCTCCTGACTTTGGAGATCTGCAGCTTGTGGGAAATATCATTCCCCTGTACTTTCACTGTCTGTAAAAATGCCAGAAACATGTCTAAATATTATTGCTATTAGTAGATACCCCTCCATGTCTTTCCTTCATGCACCTGTGCCCAGCTAACAGTGTCCCAAGTCAACTAGAATCAAGAGGGGGAAAAGCCTCCTTTTAAAAATAATGGTTGCTAGGTTATTGATATCTGGCTTGTTGTGTTTGCATATGTGTTTATGATAATCTACTGTTTGCCACCTTTTGTAAAGTGTTGAGAATGGTTCTATCAAACAGCTGGATTTATATTAAAAATAATTCTAGAGAAAATAAATGAACCATTCTGACAGTATCATAATACAGATTTGAAATTGATACATGACTTTCCGAATCTTTTAGATGTTTCATTTATGTCTTGCTACACAGCTATGACAATATATATGGGCTACTGAACCATACAGGCCTCTGGCATTTAAAGATTTTAAATTAAATAAGCTCCTTAAGCTTCCTTTTTCCAAGCAGCTTAAATATTTTTTCTCTTTCCTTTACATTCTCACAGCAGCCCAGGGGGAGGGGAGGAGAGGGAAAGAGAATGGCTGGGTCAAGATCATTCTAATGTATACAAGGCACAACCTTTGAAGGAATGTTTTATTTCTCTCAATTCACACTTAAAACCTTCCATTTTAAAATGGGAAATGAAACACGATCTATTTCAGTTCAAATAGA
Organism: Natrix helvetica; assembly: GCF_964273705.1. Lineage (NCBI taxonomy): Eukaryota > Metazoa > Chordata > Lepidosauria > Squamata > Natricidae > Natrix > Natrix helvetica. The sequence continues at coordinate 24,728 of NW_028113530.1, forward strand.
ACTGATCTGAATCCAGCTAGCTGTTTCTTTGTTTTAAATTCTGACTTTTACTAACTACACACAACATTTGTTATAACTAATGAGGTTGTAATACCCAGCTAATCCAATAAACTTTAAATTCACTTAAATTACTGAGATTACTCAATTGTCAATTTACAATGATTGCAAGGGAAGCTAGTGTCCAATACACTGCCTTTTTTATTGAAAACTAAATTCCAATAATTTTGTGAGATATGAATCTCTTTTTTATATTATGCCATTTCTTTCTGGCTTTTAGTTTTTGCAATTTGCTGAATATAGAGTCCATGCCATTACCATGAATTATGGGGTAATAAATCAAATGTTTTTGATCTAGTCCTTGCTGGGATGTATTTGGAGTATATCTATACTTGCCCAGACCCCACTTATCTTATTGCAATCTGATTTCTCAACCTGTTTGTGGGAAACTTTACTTCTCACATTAATCCCTCCTGAACTTAGATTTCAAAAATACAGAATAGTGATATATTTAAACAACTTTTATTGTATCATTTTTCTTTACATTGAAGAAATTGAATTGAGGAAGCCTAGAATGCCACTGGATCCCAATAAGATCCATGTTAGTTGAACAGTCTTTTCAGTTCTACTCTTGAAAAATTGAGAAGTGATGAACTTGGGGAAGGATGGTGGATGCTGTTGCTGATGTCAAATTTGTCTTTCCCACGATTTCTCTTTACTACAGGAAAATAAGATCATTCTCTATTTATCTGGTTAAGAATAATTTCAGTAGTACTTAAATACAGATAGGATTACAGTCAAATAAATATCTCTGTTTGGGATCATTTTGGTTTTTTTCTTTACCAATTTTCTTTTTATGTTCAGTGCCAATTCATTTCCACCAGTAGCCTCCCACCGTCCAGTACGATCCCACAGAGTTGGCCTCCTTAGGGTGCCATCGGCCAGACAGTGTTGGCTGGTGACCCCCAGGGGGAGAGCCTTCTCTGTGGGAGCGCCTTCTCTCTGGAATGAGCTGCCCCCGGAGCTTCGCATAATCCCTGACCTCCGGTCCTTTCGACGTGCCCTAAAAAGTTGGCTTTTCCAGCAAGCCGGCCTGGCCTGTTAATTTTAAACTTATTTTAAATGTATTGTCTTTTAAATTTGGTTTGTTTTTTTGGATATGGATTTAATTTTTTAAAAACTTTTGGGATGTATGTTTTTTAATGTTGTACGCCGCTCTGAGTCCTTTTGGAGAAGGGCAGCATATAAATCCAAACAAACAAACAAACAAACAAACAATTTCCCACCCAGAATTCACTATGTATAAGAAAGGGAGCAATGGAAGAAGATATTTTGGGGTAATAAATGGAGAATTGCAGGAGAAGAACAACAGTGGTAGTACAATACAGAGAAATGAAGGGGGGAGGATGTGGATCATCTCCAAAAATGGTCCACATCCCCCTCCCTCTGGGAGTTAAAGTGTCAGAAGAGATTCCTGGAACATTACCCAAGAAAAATGAAGAGCAAGTCTCATTGCATATGAATGTTGGAATTACATCATGATCAAGAATTAGTTAGCACCAGGTAGACATGAATTGCATGGATTTTTGTTGAAACATCTGATTAATCTACATCCACTTGTTGCCAAGCAATTAAGAACATGTTGCAAATAGATGAAATTGAAGTGTGGCTAATATCTGGCAAAACCCACTGGAAGAAGATCTAGGGACAGTGCCAGACAACTGCAAGCCAATTACTTACTTACCTACAACTTCAAATTGCTAACTGGTGTGGTAGCTGATACAGTCCAACAGCATCTATTTGAAAACAAACTCTGTCCACCTGAGCAGAAGGGAAATCATCCAAACACCAGAAGAAGAAAAAAAATCAACTTCTAATTGACAAGACATTTTTGATAAACTGCAAGAAAAGGAATACCAACTTGAATATACTGTATCGTGAATTGTCTACAAAAAGGCATTTGATTCTCTGCCACATGATTGTATAATCAAGTGCCTAGAAATAATAGGAGTCAGTAGGAACATCAGAAGCTGAGAAGACTGAGGGTACAATGAAAGACATGGTGGCTAGATTGAGAGAGGTTACTTTCAAGATATGAATCTTCACAGGAGACTTACTTTCATCACTACTGTTTATCATTCCACTGAATAACTCAGAACATGCTATCAAACATTAAAAACATCTGCCAGACTATCCCATCTCCTTTACATGGATGATCTGAAGCTATATGGAAAAACACCATCTGAAACAGATCATGCTCATTGCTGTACACACACACACACACACACACACATGCACACACACACACACACACACACACACACACACACACACGATGTTTCAATGGAGTTTGGAATGTACAAATATGCCATACACCATCAAATGGGGAAAATAGTGCAAACTGGAGAATTCAAGATGTCTTATGGAAATAACATCAAAGGTCTGGATGAAAATGATCACTATAAATACTGGCCATCCTTTGAGCTGACATAATCAAGCACATTGAAATCAAGAAAAAGGTTAGAAGTGAATACACCAGGAGAGTGAAGAACTTGAAGTCCAAATGAAGTCCAAACTCACTAGAAGAAATACTATCAAGGCAATTAACACCTGGGCAACTGCTTTAATCAGATACAAAGCTGAAATAGTCGACTGGACTTAAATGATACTAAAAGCTGTGGATGGAAGCTTGGAAAATGATGACAATGAATCATGCCCTTCATTATTTAAACAATGTTGACTGACCCTACTTACCAAGGAAAATGGGTGAGCATGGAATATTGCAAGTACATCAGACAATTGAAGAAGAAGAAAAAGACACTGGAAGAATAGCTGAGGGATAGTGAAGAAGATGCACTGAAGTTGATACCTTGCTCAGTAGTAGTAACTGTGAAAGGGATCTTGGAGTCCTAGTGGACAACCATTTAAATATGAGCCAGCAGTGTGCAGCAGCTGCCAAAAAAGCCAACACAGTTCTAGGCTGCATCAACAGAGGGATAGAATCAAGATCACGTGAAGTGTTAATACCACTTTATAATGCCTTGGTAAGGCCACACTTGGAATACTGCATTCAGTTCTGGTTTTACGATGTAAAAAAGATGTGGAGACTCTAGAAAGAGTGCAGAGAAGAGCAACAAAGATGATTAGGGGACTGGAGACTAAAACATATGAAGAACAGTTGCAGGAACTGGGTATGTCTAGCTTAAGAGAAAGAAGGACTAGGGGAGACATGATAGCATTGTTCCAATATCTCGGGGTTGCCACAAAGAAGAGCGAATCAAACTATTCTCCAAGGCACCTGAGGGTAGAACAAGAAGCAATGGGTGGAAACTGATCAAGGAGAGAAGCAACTTAGAACTGAGGAGAAACTTCCTGACAGTTAGAACAATTAATCAGTGGAACAGCTTGCCTCCAAAAGTTGTGAATGCCCCAACACTGGAAGTCTTTAAGAAGATATTGGATAGCCATCTGTCTGAAATGGTATAGGGTTTCCAGCCTAGGCAGGGGGTTGGACTAGAAGACCTCCAAGGTCCCTTCCAACTCTACTATTGTATTGTATTGTATTGTATTGTATTGTATTGTATTGTATTGTATTGTATTGTATTGTATTGTATTGTAAGTTAATGCACCAGGCCTACCAAGTACTGGATAGAACAAACTGGTCTACATGAAAGATCAAATGAAGAACAGAAAAGAGGCATGGGGAAGACAAAGCATTACATGACCAATACATTGAAAAAATAGGAAGCAAGATAATAATAGACCTAGCAATGGCTAAGAACAAGAAAGTTGAGGAAAGAGATAGAGGAGCTTTGTTATGACTTCACAAGACTAAGCCTTAAGAACAAATGCATCCAAAGACAGAATTGAGAAGACAGCAACAGACAGCAAGTTCCACTTGTTCAAAGAAGCCAAACAGTTGATTAGCTAGTTAACTGTTGCAAGAAGACCACACAGATTGACTGTATGACAAAGTAGCAACATCTGTGCATTGGAAGATCTGCAAGAAGTTTCATTTGCCTGCAAAGAAGGACTAGTAGGACCATAAAATAGAGCAAGTAATAGAAAATGAAGGTGCTAAAATGTTCTTGGATTCAGGCTGCCACATAACACCCCATACTTAACAATTATTGGTAAGAAAAATAAACATCTGGGTAACAGACGTTGGCAGTACTTGGGGATACCAGAATAGAAGATAATGAACTGGAGAAAATAGCAGTATATGAACACCTGCAAATAGAAATAGAATGACTGTGGCCATAGAAAGGAAAATTACTATTCATAGGCATTTTGGGTGCAATGGAAGCATCATGGTAGTGATCAGAGAGCCATGTTGGTGCAGTGGTTAGAATACAGTATTCAGGCTACTTCTGTTGACTATTGATTACCGGCAGTTTGAATATCACCGGCTCAAGGTTGATTCAGCATTCCATCCTTCTGAAATCAGTAAAATGAGGACCCAGACTGTTATGGGCAATATGCTGACTCAGTAAACCACTTAGAGAGTGCTGTAAAGCACTGTGAAATAGTATATAAGTGCTTTTGATATTGCTATTATTGCCATTGATAAATTAGCCATCAAACAATAATTTCAAAAGGCAGCTTTACTTAGAACAGGGGAGGGCCATGGATCCCGTTGATCCTAAAGAAGTAAAGAGGGTGACCTTGATAGAAACATACAATTATCATTACCTAGGCACTGAAGCATTTTTTAAGTCCTGGCAAATGTGATAATGTTCAGAAACAATGCAAATACACATTCTCCTTCAAGGATTAATTCACCAACATGGACTCATCCAGGGGTGGGTTTCAAAACTTTTTACTACCTATATGACTGAGTGGGCATGGCCAACTTGATGAAACTCACCAGGAGATGTCATGATTGGGTAAAATGTGGTGAAGCTCACTTAACAATTGTCTTACTTAGCAACCAAAATTTTGGGCTCAATTGTAGTCATAAGTCAAGGACTATCTCTGCCTTCCTCTGCATGGCAGTTTTGTCCTAGTAAACTCCTTCCTCTTTCTGGCAATTTTCCTCTCTGTTAGAGGCACCAAAATAATCCAGACAATGTAGGGTTTCCTGCTGCAGCAGGGGATTGGACTAGGTGACCTCTGAGTAGCCATCTAGCCCTAAATTGCTGTTATTTCTTCCCTCCCTCCCTTCCTCCTTTCTTTCTTTCTTTCTTTCTTTCTTTCTTTCTTTCTTTCTTTCTTTCTTTCTTTCTTTCTTCTTTTTTTCTCCCTTTCCCCTCTTTCTCCCTTTCCTCTGTGGGAAGCAAACCTCCCCCCCAATAACTGCTGAATGTCACTTTGTAAACCTGAGCAGCTTTTCAATTTAAAGCAGGACTCCAAAGTTTGCAGCTTTAAGACTTGTGGACTTCAGTTCCCAGAATTCCACAGCCAGGCAGGGGGAAAAACTTTTTTAAAAAAAGCTTCTGATGGAAGAACATGTTCAGGGGTGTGGCCAAGCCACCATTTTTACTACCAGTCCTATCTGGTACGCCAGATTTTTACTATCTCTTCTGGCGTACTGGACCGTATTGGGAGGAACCCACCTCTGGATTCATCCACACATCACAACAAATAAGTAAGTGATCATGCTAACCCTGTGAGAACTCTGGGCTCAAATTCTTCCCAGATAATTTTGCTCATTTTATCCTCTCAAAACATCAAAATGCACTTCATTTTATAAATAGAGAATGGCACAGTTGGAATTCAGAGATGGGGTATTTTAAAATTGTTTTTGCCTGAAGCAATAAAATTAATAATAATAATGTTGCAAGCATAACTAAAATACATAACTATATGTTTTTAATAGATCATATTTTCAGAAAATATATCTAATGTACAATGGTGTTCTAGTTTTTCAATTTTCCATATCAGAGTAATAAAATTGCAGAGTCCAGATCTGGAGGGGACCTTGGTGGTCTTCTAGTCCAATCAGCAGACCTTATACCATCCTGGACAAATGGCTGTCCAATATTTTCATAAAAACCTCCAGCAATGGAGCAGCCATAACTCTGGGAAGTAAGCTATTCCACTGATTAATTGTTCTCACTGTAGGGAAATTTGTTCTTAGTTCCAGATTGGATTTCTGAGTTTCCACCTGTTGTCTATTGTCTAGCCCTCAGATACTTTAGAGAATGTAAATCCCGCTTCTCTGTGACATCTCCTGCGGAACTGGAAGACAGCTGTCATGTCATCCCTAATCTTTCTCTTTGTTAGGCTAGACATACCTAGTTCCTTTAGCCATTCATCATACAAGGCCACACTTAGAATGCTGTATCCAGTTCTGTTCATCACGATTCAAAAAAAGATGCTGAGACTCTGGAAAGAGTGCAGAGAAGAGCAACAGCTTCGATAAGGGTCTGGAGGCTAAATTATATGATGAACAGCTAAGGAAACAAGGTATGTTTAGCCTAACAAAAAGAAGTGTTAGGAGCCCCATGATAGCTGGTATTTGACGGGCTGTCACAGAGAAGATGGGATAGACTTATCTTCCAAAGTACCTGAGGGCAGGTTGAAAAGCAGTGGATAAAAGTTTGGTAAAGTATAAAACATACTGTCATTTCTCATACTTTTGATGCTCTCTCTCTGTTGATGCATCTAGGAGTGTATTGGCTTTTTTGGCAGTTGCAGCACACTGCTGGCTTCTATTTAAGTGGTGGTCTACTAGGATACCTAGATTCCTCTCGCAGTTACTACTAATGAGCTAGATGTCACCTATTCTATACCTGTGCATTTGTTTTCCTGCCTAAGTGCAGGACCTTACACTTCTCATTGCTGAATTGTAATCATATGACCCAATGTTCAAATGTGTCAAGAGCCTTCTTAATCCTGAGACAATCTTCCAAGGTGCTTGCAATTCACTCCAATTTGGTATCTGCAAATTTGATGAACTCTCCTATTCCTTGATCTAGATTATTTATGAAGATGTTGAAGAGCACTGGACCCAAGATAGAACCTTGAAGTATTCCATTATATGCTTCTCTTCATAAAGATGTGGTTTCATTGAGGAGTTTTGTTTTTCTTTGTTGAAGTCAGCTCTTTTAAAGTCTAACTGGCTGACTTTTCAGTCACCTATTTACTATTTAGTTTTAAATATGTGCTTTTCATACACTTTTCATATCAAACGGGAGTGATGAGCTCATGCCAGTGTAGGCACAACATGTTTGGAAGCATTTGTCTTAGTAGCTTTCCAACTATATCAGCCTTAGATTCACATTAATTGAGTAATTTAAAGTGCCCAAGAAACAGGAATGTTATGATATTGATTATATGTGTGAATGGCTAAAGTTTAGATTTTGTTTTATACTGAAGTTTCGTGAAACATTTATCAAAAAATATGCCCGTACATAATTCAATTTTCTGATCAATGTGTATTATGTGAGTAGAGCAGGCGTGGGTTCCTGCCAATTCTAACTTCTTCTATAGAAGAGGTTCCACAAATCTACCGTGCCGTTTAGAACAGGTTCCAGCTCCCTACCCCCGCCTGTTCGCACCATACTTGCTCCGCCTGCCACTCACTGATTGGCTGGCTCACCAATCGCCCCGCCTGCCTCTAAGAGTCCTATCTAAATCTTAAAGTCTTAAAGCTGTCAAGTTTGAATATCCCTGGGAGTTTTTTTCTAAAAGGTTAGGGGTACAAGGGTCTTGTAACTTACATGCTTCAAATGCCAGAGTTTCTGAGCCAACATTTTGGTTGCTAAGCAAGAGTGTTGTTAAGTGAATTTCACCACATTTTACAAATTGGCCATGCCCACCCAGTCATATGACTGCCAAGGCACTCTCACTCGGTTACATGGCTGGCAAGCCACTCCCACAAAGCAGGCCACACCCACAGAAGAGGTTCTAAAATTTTTTGAAACCCACCACTGGAGTAGAGCAAAAGTTTATACAAAATTCTATGCAACATTATTAACAAGTTCAGCCTGTTGTCCCCCATCCAGGCCCCCACAGCCTGCAGGCACTGTGAAAAGATGCTCACAGCATCATTTGGGTCACCTGCAGTAGAAATATAGAATTGGGTGTCATCATCATACAATATATATCTCAACCCATGGTGATGGAGGATCTCACCCAGTGGTTTCATATAGATGTTGAAATGGAGTGGAGATAGTACCAAGCCTTGTGGTACACAACAGAATAGCAGCCAAGGGCTGGACCTCTCACTCCCCTCCTATGCCACAAAGAACCCAAACCAGCACAAACTGTGCCCCTCATCCCCATCCGCTGCAGCCAGCCTAAAAGAATGGTTGATTGTGGTTGATGGTATTGAAAGCCACCAAACCACTAAGAATCAAGGAGAGTGAGGATAGTTGCCTTACCCCCATCACCCCCAGTGCACATACGCACATGAGAGGTGCTCCCCCCATTTTTGCATGCTTTTTCCACCCTTCCCAGGCTCCAGAGGCTTTATAGGAGCCTGGGAAGGGTGGAAACCCTCCAGAGGCTTCAGGGACCTTCAAAGGGCAAAAAAAGACCCTACGAGCAAACTGGAAGTCCATTCCTGAACTTCCAGTTTGCCCATAGGACTCCGGAGGCTTCAGGGAAGTTCCTGAAGCCTCCGGAGGGCCTCGAGGGTGGGGGAAAGGCTCTTTTTGCCCTCCCCAGGCTCCTATAAAGCCTCTGGAGCCTGGGGAGGGCGAAAAATGGCTTTAAAAAAGGCTGAACTCAGCTGGCCAGTGCGTGCATGTGTGCTGGCCAGCTGACAGGGCAACACCTCATGTGCCCTGACAAATGGCTCCATGTGCCACCTGTGGCACGCGTGCCATAGGGTCGCCATCCTGGGTCTAGATAATCTGTGTCATCTAGGACCCTTTGCAGCTGTCAGACCACCATCTTTTCCACAACCGGTGGTCCCGGTGTTTGGAGGCCGTACGGGTCTGGATGGATGACAACCGACTAAAACTCAACCCTTCCAAGACGGAGTGGCTGTGGCTTCCGGCCTCCCGGTTCAACCAGTTGCTTCCATCTCTGGCCATCGGGGGCGTGCAACTGGCCCCCATGGAACAGGTGCGCAATTTGGGCGTCCTCCTAGATGCCCGGCTGTCCATGGATGACCATGTAACAGCCGTGGCAAGGGGGGCGTTCCATCAGGTTTGCCTGATGCGCCAATTGCGCCCCTTATTGGACCGGGATGCCCTACGCACAGTCACCCATGCGCTAGTGACGTCTCGCCTGGACTACTGCAATGCTCTCTACATGGGGCTTCCCTTGAGATGCACTCGGAGACTGCAGTTGGTCCAGAACGCGGCCGCGCGGGTGATTATGGGGAGGACTAGATACTCCCCTGTAACACCTCTCCTGCGCGAGCTGCACTGGCTTCCTGTAGTCTACCGAGTGCGTTTCAAGGTTTTGATTATGATCTTTAAAGCGCTTCATGGCACAGGGCCTAGTTACATGCAGGATCGCATCCTGCCCCATACATCCCTACGACCAATCCGCTCACACAGAGAGGGACTTCTTCGGGTGCCGTCCGCCAAACAGTGCCGGGGGGGCGACACCCAGGAGCAGAGCCTTCTCTGTGACGGGCCCAGCCCTGTGGAATGACCTCCCCCGTGACATCAGGACTACTTCCGATCTCCGCTCCTTCCGTGTACAGCTGAAGACCCACCTCTTTCAATTATCTGGCCTGGCTCAACCGTAAACTTTTCTTACTCCTCCTGACAGTTCTTTTAAATTTTAAAAACCTTAAATTTTAAATTGTGTTTTACAATTGGGGTATTTTTAATGGTGACTTTTAATTGTCCAATGTGATGTAATTTGTTACCTCCTCCGTGTATGTATGCCCTGTATATATGTATGTTTATGTGTTGTATATGTTTTATATGCTCCACTGTACGCCGCCCCGAGTCCTGTTTGGAAAGGGAGCGGCTAATAAATTTAAATTATTATTATTATTAACCTTCCCTAGGAATGGGAGGTTGGAAACTGGATGAAAATTGTCCAGGCAACTGGGATCCAGTGATGCTTTTTTAAGGAGAAGGCAAACCAGGGCTTGTTTAAAAGAATGCAGAAATGTCCCCTCCTCTAGTGATATATTAAACACTGCCTGAACCCACCTGCTAGTCGCCATTCTGAAGCCTTTCACCATCTAGAAGGGATAAGGATCTAACTAACAGATGGTGGCGTTGTATCAAGAGCCCTGTCCACTTCATCAGGGCCAATTGGATCAGACTATTCTCAGATAACAGGTAAGAACGCTCCCTGGGCATCTCACATAGACTTAAATTAATTAATTCCTGAAGAAAGTAGTTATGAGACATATTGTCTCTATCAGGAAAATGAAATTTATCTACAGCTTCTGTGATTTTTATCCCAAAGACATGAGAAAGACATGGAAAGGCATTGATTAGTCCAAGGCTGAGGGGCTTTGCTATAGTTACTAATTAAAGAGAATAAAGCAAGTAGAAAGTCCTTTAAAAGGAAACAATACTCTATGTTTTGTCATAGACTTACACTTATCTTTGTTCCATCATTATCCAAGTCTCTCTCTGGTAATAGCTCCACCTGTTGGGGAATGAATAACTGTTTTACATATTAAAGGTAAAAAGTTTCTTATGTAAAAAATAAATTCCATTACTTCTCATTTCAAATCACTCCAAATTGCAATCTATAGCACTGTAAAGCAAGAACATCTAACAATTATGGTATTCACAGGCTTTCAAGTGTGCTAAAATGCTGCTAATCTGTACCTTATTGAAAGATTGAGTCATTGCTTATATAACTAGACATATGGTACACTAAGTTAAAGTAGAATAAAATATGGATTAAAATATAAGAATGAAGACGTGGCATAAAAGGGACAGTTAGAAGCTTGCTTAAAGGTACAGGGAAATGTCATCAGCCTTCAACCACAACCTGTTCCAGCAAATGTCCCTATGTCAAAAGTCCAAAACCACAAGGTTCAATTAAAGTTGCTTACTTAAGTTAATGACACGTAGTCCATACCTGTAACAAAAGGAGAAGTAAGACCCCCATCTCCTTATAAGACTTTTTCCTCAAGGTAACCAATAAGAAATGAGTTAAGTATTTCCGTGTTACGCTGTCTTTGAGAATGTATAAGAATGCGTGCTTTGATAAAGAAGATTGTTCAGAATTTGCAATGTTAGCCATGTGCTAACTTTCTGAACTTGGCTGCCAAATAAACTCCTCCTGTATCCTGAGAAGTCTAAAGACCGTCATTTTCTGCAACAATTCTGGTGGCCATGGGCAGGACTTAGAGCAATATTTCGCTGAGGATGGAATGGACCGACCAGTGTCCCATTGAGGCCATTTCGCCTGTCTTCAGGCGCCACGGAGATCTTTCTTTGGAAGGGGGGCGACAACCTCTCTTGGGCATCCAGAGGACACCACCGATCCAAGAATCTGACCAGGATCAGGACAAGTTAATAAAAATTATGCTGGCTGAGAAAGAAGACAGGCAACTATCAAAAAAATGGTAGACCCACTCAGTTAGGAGTGGAAGAGTGGGCCCGATGACCCCCATGAGCCCGGGATAGCATCCCTTCCAAATGGAACCGGCATATCCTAATGAGGTTCTAGGTTTGTGTGGGAGGTTAATCTGCTGCAGTTCCTGTTGGTGACCGTGAACTCCGGGGCCGCAGGTCAGCAGAAAATGTGTTAAAAATAGAACATGGGGGAGGGGAACGTTCCTCGAAAGCCCCTCCAATGCATGTTGAAAAAAACTTTTAGAAAGTTTTAGTAAAGTCTCTGGCAGAGATATTATCCTCACCCCCATTATACAAGCCTCAAGGAGGAAAGAAAAAGAGAGTCTCAACGAAACATTTAGTTCCTGTCTGTTTTAACTTGCAAGGTTGTCCTTGATTATGTCTTTAAGTTTTTTTTTTGTTTTGTTAAAAAGAAAGAACAAACGGTCCCATTAGGGTGGCCAGGAGAAAGAAAACCAAAAAGGTTATCGAAGAGACAGATCAATTGGACCACAAACCTGGTCCAAGGGAGCAGTTGAGATAAAAAATCAAATTGCCCCTAAGGGAATTTTATTGCCAGAAGCTGAAGGGGAGCTACATAAGGTGTGGATATATGCTCCATTTTCAATGGCTGATTTATATAATTGGAAAAATCAAATTCCTGCTTATAGAGAAAATCCAGATGATATGCATGTCTTTGTTGCATCCATTTTTCTGAACTTATCAGTCTACTTGGGCATACAAAGTCTGATGGAAATTTTATTAACCCCAGAGAAAAGAAGGCTGGTGAAGGGAACCATGAATAAGTGTTTTCAGAAGCATCATGCAAAAGATCCAGACTGGACATGGTTACTGAAAGATTGGAAACCTAGTCCATTCAGCTGCAAAATTATTGGACCTTAGTTTTGTTAGGATTCAAACAAAAGTTAAGAATTTAGGGAAGGTCTATTAAATTCAACAGAAACAGGATGAAAATCCAGGTGAATTTTTAGAATGCATTTATCAAACCCTTAGGCAATATACCACATTAGATCCTGAGGTTGAAGAAAATAAGAGAATGGTCAATATGATCTTCATTGGTCACTCTGCAGATGACATTAGGGTTAAAAAAATTACAGAAGACAAAAAAAAAGGGGGGGAGCAGGAAAGGCATCTCTGAACTTGTGGAATGAGCATACAAAGCATAGATTAATTAGGGCTCAAAACCTCAAAGAAGAAGGAACTTCAAAAGGCAAGAGGAAACACATTTTTTCTTGCCAAGGCTCTTAGACAGAGTGGGAGGCCAGGGGACCTGCTGGAAGAATTGTCGAGAAAGTTGTTTGCAGGGATCGGTAGTTAGAGGCACACATGCTGTTGTTAATCAGGTTGCTGCAGCCTGTCTCTGTTGTGACAAAACAACCCAAAGACAGGATGGAAACTTCCTTTGGAAGTCCTTCTACAAGGCTCCCAGGTGCTCTGTGGCAAATAGATGTCCCCACAATTTTCCCAGAAAGTGAGATTTAGAGATCCCTTGGTTTTGTGTGTACTAAAAGACATTGTGCCAAGGTTTGGAATAGGGCCTCAGATTCTGGCCACCATCAAATGAATCAAGAGCCCCATCCAGATGCAAACGATATGTTAATGAAAGTCTCCATACATCTGGATCTTTATAAATTAGCCAGTGTCCGCTGGCAAATCCAAATTAGAAATGGAACACCCCAGGGCAGAGACAGGTATTAACAATCTAATGCTTAAGGAGATAGAACAACAGGCATAACTTCGAGCAAAAGTAAGAAATGTAGCAGGTCATAAAAAGTTAAAGCCTATTGAATGGGTAGATCTAGGTCAGTGATGGCAAATCTTTTTTGGCTCGCATGCCGTAAGTGGGGGGAGCGTAGGGGGGTAGTGTGTGGGCATGCCACACCCATAATGCAATGTGTGACACCCCCCCAGTGCGCATGCGCACACTACAAGCGCGACCCCAATTTTTTGCATGCTTTTTTTGCTCTCCCCAGGCTCCAGAGGCTTTATAAGAGCCTGGGGAGGGCAAAAACATCCTCCCCCACCCCCCCAGAAGCCTTCTGTAGGCTTGAGGGACCTTCAGGATGCTTCCCTGAAGCCTCCGGAGCAGTCAAAACAAACCTCTGAGCAAACCAGAAGTGACTTCCGGTTTGCTCGGAGGGTGTGTTGAAGTGACTTCCGGTTTGCTCGGAGGGTCGTTTTGAGCGCCCTGAAGGCTGGAGGGACCTTCAGGATGCTTCCTTGAAACCTTCGGAGCAGTCAAAATGACCCTCCAAGCAAACCTGAAGTCTGTTCCTGAACCTCCAGTTTGCCCGTAGGGCCGGTTTTTTGGACTCCAGAGGCTTCACGGAAGCCCATGAAGCCTCTGGAGGGCCTCCGGGGGGCGGGGAGGCTCTTTTCGCCCTCCCCAGGCTCCTATAAAGGCTCTAGAGCCGGGGGAGGGTGAAAAATGCCTTTAAAAAAGGGTGAACTCAGCTGGCCAGCGTGCACATGCATGCTGGCCAGCTGACAGGGCAGCACCTCGCGTGCCCTGACAAATGGCTCCGTGTGCCACCTGTGGCATGCATGTTTGCCTATGTTTGCCATCACTGACCTAGGTAATTGGACTTGATTAATTTGATGTAATGTCTGTTGAAATTCTTAGGTGTGTATCTATACTAATAACATGTAGAATTGAATGGCGTTGAATTGATTTTGATATGTTTTACCAGCTAGCAAAATAAGTAAGCTTCTCAGCTGGGGCTTGAAGCTGTGGGGAACGGTAGTTAGGATTTAAACTGCTCTCTGAGTTTTCCCACTGCTTGGAGAATGAGCCACAAGTTTCCCAAGGAAAGAAAATTGAAGATTTAAAGGGACAGACCCTCTCCCAGGCCTGAAAGTGTTGTTTCAGGGTACTTGTGCATGTAGGTCTGTGTGGCTTGAATAAAATGGAAATTGCTTGAAAGGTCTTTGTGAAAAGTAGAAGAAAGAAAGAAAGATGACAGGATGCAATGTAAAGCTGAATTGCTGACAGTTGCATTGTCAAATAATTCCAAAGCCCAAAGCAGAGGTCGATGTAATCGATGTAAGGAAAAAAGGCCACTGGCTACAAGAATGTCCCAAGACATGCTTGAATGCCCAGTTCCTCTTTTGGGTCATGATATTCTATGCAAAATGAGAGCTACACTGTCCTTTGAGGAAGATAAAATGGCCCTAATGATGAGGCACCCCCCAGATGAGATATGCGAGTAATGGTGGTTCAAGAATCCACCAGGCCATGCATATCATCATGCACCTATAATTATACAAGTAAAGCCTCTAGCCATGCCTGTTCGCCTACGCCTTCTTCACCATCTCAAATACTTAGAGACAGCAAAAAACTGTTTGCTTTTGAGTAGGAAAGACCCAGTAACAGGTCAAAAGAGGCAGTTTGCTTGGACTAGGTTTCCCCAAGGATTTAAAAATTCACCTACCTTTTGGGAGAAGCCTTGGCCTCAGACCTAGAAAATTTCCAGCCTTGCAAAGATGGAGATGTGCTACTCCAATATCTAGATAATATCTCAGTAACCGAACAGATGAAGGAGATTTGTTGAAAAAAAATACCAATCAATCAATTGCTTCATCTATTAATGGGCAAGGGACATTGTGCCCCAAGACAAAAAGCTCAGTTGGAAAAGCCCCAAGTTAAATACTACACCATAAGTCGAGGATATAGGGCAATAGGACATGAGCAAAAAGAAGCTGTGTGCCAAATTGCGGAACCCATGACCAGGAAAGAGTTGCGAGGATTCTTAGGTGCCGCAGGATATTGCAGAATTTGGATTCCAAATTTTGCTCTTTTGGCCAAACCTTTGTATATCTCCACAAAGGAACCCTTCATTTGGGGGCTGGAACAAAAATGGGCTTTTGAAACCCTAAAAACAGAATTATCTCAAGGTCCGGAAATGGCGCTCCCCAATTTAGAAAAACCTTTTAATCTCTTTGTGGATTCAAAAGGCAACATTGCTCTGGGAGTCCTGATGCAGGAAAAGGGAAGTTGGCAGCAACCTGTGGCTTATCTATCTAAACAACTGGACTGTGATGCAAAAGGCTGGCCACATTGCTTAAAGATTTTAGCCACCACAGCTCTCCTAATGGAAGAAGCTAATAAATTAACTTTTGGACAGCCTACCACTATTTACACCAGCTACGCAATTCAAGGAATTTTAGAAACGAAGGGACATTTATGGTTAACAATCTCTAGAATTTATAAATATCAGGCACTCTTGACTCAAAATCTACAAGTGACCTTGAAGCAAACAAATGCCCTAAATCCTGCCACCCTTTTGCCAATACCAGGACCCGAAATTGAACATAATTGTATGCGAACCATTGAGAGTCAGTTCTCATGCAGACCAGACTTAATAAACATGCCATTGAAATCTGCAGACTATAACTTGTTCACTGATGGATCAAGCTTCATTACTATGGAGAACATTATGCTGGCTATGTGGTAATCTCTCTTGCCCAAGTCTTTGAGAGTGGACCTCTCCCAAAAGGCACTAGTGCCCAAGTAGCAGAATTAATCCATGCATTAGAGAGTGCAAAGAATGAAAGAGTGAACATCTGAACTGACTCTGTGTGCCTTCCTTACTTTGCATATCAATACTGCTGATTATAGGGAAAGAGGTCTTTTAACAGCCTCAGGAAAGAAATTAAGCAAATGTGTGAATCGCACTGTTAAGGAAAAGATAAGGTGTGTTTTGAAAGCCATCTTAAATGGGTAGATGCCTTACCCCTAGCTCTCTGGTCTGTGAGATGTACTCCATGTAAAGAACTTAAATTATCTCCGTTTGGACGGCCACCGGTTATAAGCCATAATTTGAAAAATCATATAAGGGACCTAGGACAGCTGGGGTCCTCATGGGTGAATCAAATGGTGAGAGAATTGAATAAGTAAATACAAGAAATCCAACAGTATTGTGTCTCCCTTACCCCACCATTTTAACAACTTTCAGTCATAATATTCATGTGGGGGACAGGGTGTGGGTAAAACACTGGAAGGGGGAGAACTTGAAACCTAGATGGAAGGTCCCGTATAGTGTAGTTATGTGTTCTCCACTTGCAGTAAAAGTTTTAGAATCCAAGTTTTGGATTCACTGGACTCGAATTAAGCCAGCTGCTGATGAGTATTGGGAGGCAGACCAGGATGAAATCCGTTGCCTAGTGATATGCTAAAAGAAACGCCCCCTAAAAATTGCCCTACTGGCAATGGGTAGAATATACGGGGCAGAAGAGGCCCTACTGAAGTCATCCCCTGGAAACTACTTCTCGACGTATGGCTGAAGATCTGGAGGAGGAAGACAATGTTCCATTTATTAGATATAAGATGTATTAGAAAGTTTGAGCACCTGTCAGGAAATGGCAAGCCAAGTATTCATAGTCATAACTGTACTATCTCTCGCTTTAGTGAATGTACTTATTTGTTGTATTGCATATTCATCCCTCAGGAATTGTCCCCTCCAAAGGAAGACAGGTGCTGAGGCTAAGATCATTAATTGTAATCAAGAGGAAAACGAATCATCTGATGACACTTATGTTTGAGGAACCATGGGAATGGGTTCTTTGCAGTATAATAGGAGTTTTCGGATTGTGGGTGATATGTTTAACAAATAAGATTTCGTTTTGTGGATTGCCCAAAGCTGATATTGCCATTCCTTAAACTATATATAACTCCTCCCTGATGCGGTGATTCAGTAGGCTAAAAGAATTGTATTAGGAGAAGTTTTGTGTGAGGGACAATTATGAGCCTTTTGTGGCTCTGGCTGTTATTGGCAATGAGCTTGTTAAGTGATAACGTCTTGAATAGTAGTTCCCAATGTTGCAAAAATACCCGAGCACTCCCCCTTGCTCTTGAAGAAAGATCCGAGGATGTTAAAAATCCTGGAGAACAGGGTGGAATCAAGTTACAGGATGTGGAATAGGTCCGCTCCCACCAACGGTGCATCATTTATGCTTGGGGATGGAACCGTAAGCCAATCCCAACACCTAAAGTCAATTATCTGACAAACCCTGTAAGAAAAAGGGCAAAGCATAGGGAAAACAGACCCCTGCAACAATTGAGAAAAGGGGACTAGATGTTAAGAGTGCTGGAGTTAGGTCAAAGCTTAATCAATCAGTCTGACCCTGCCCTGGGTCCAAAATACTGGTTGTGTCTGTCTGCTGGACCTTTACCTTATTATGGTGTTTCAGTTGAGCCAGATCTTTGGAAAAACAACAAAAACTACAACAACAACAAAGCTATGATAGTCTTTGACAAGGGAGGTAGATGGGGAACCAAAATGGCAGAAGCCCAGCTACATGGCGATCTGTATGATGCACTTAAAAGACTGGGGATGAACCGTCTCCCCATTGTTGGCCCCATAGCAGTTGGTATAGAAATTATAGGGTCACCCTCCTTGTGCATCAAACAATATCAGGAACCTGGCATTTCTGTGGGGTGACTATCAGAGGAAGAATGCCTATCTGAAATGTACCTTGCCCCCAGGAAAACCCTTGTAGACGTGAAATTAACTCGCAGCATGTCTCCCTCTGCTCACAAGCTCTTCCAACAGAAAGTCACTTTCTCTCTCCCACCTCCACTTGCTTTTAACCGATGGGAGGGGAATCTGACTATTGGAAGATGCTCAAGGCCATTCCAACCACCCCAACTTCCCGTTTGGCTTTCAATACAATCCACTATGGGAGTTTTTGTTTACTTTCCCCCTGGAAATGCCAGTTCTCAATATCTCTTTGAAAGACCAATCTTCAGGAATAAGCTAACGGACCCTAATCAAAAAGTTCCATTACAGCCCCTGACTGGTATGCTCCTAGCAGGAACCATACAAGTCTGGACTAATGAAGGGAACCTCTGAGCCCATGTCTTCTCCATGAACATCAGCATATGTGTAGGAGAAAATGGAGTTTTCTTTCTATGTGGAAGACATGCCTATCTGTGCTTGCCCACTAATTGGACTGGCACATGCACCCTAGTACACTTCCTCTCCAAAATGGGGGGTGATAAGTGGGGAACAGGTCCTCATGGGACATGTCCAGAAAAGAGTGCCGCTCCTACTTCCATTATTAGCAATCTTGGGAATAGGGACAGCCGTTGGAACCGGTGTAGGTGGAATGACCCATTCCATTACACAATTCAGGCAACTGTTGGAAGTATTCCAAGAAAGCCTGAACCAAATGGCTGGCGCCTTGGTTGAAGTCCAGGACCAGATAAATTCCTTGGCAGCCATAATGTTACAGAACCGGCGTGCCATAGATCTTTTAACTGTTGAAAAGGGTGGGCTATGTGTATTCCTGGGAGAAGATTGTTATTTCTATATGAATAGATCTGGAGCAGTTCGGGGGGTGGTCCAAGAACTATGAGATCGAGCTTCCTCTATTGGTCAAAAAGTACAAGGAACAGATGTGTGGTTCTCTTGGCTACCGGAAACAGGCTGGATCAAGCAAATGCTATTTCTTTTATTATATGGAATTGCAAGTTTAGCCTTCCTCCCTTGCATAATACCCTTACTTAAACAACTCGTTATGAGGTCTGTAAAAGAAATACGGGCTGAAAAGGAGTTAATGTTAATGGAAAGCCTAATCCCACATACTCTCAAGGAAGATGATATTCAAATTGCACTCTTAGAAATAAGGAAAGTGATTTTGGAAGATGAGCCCTAAGATGTGTATTGCTTGTATCATTGCTTTTTTGCTGTTCTGTATCCTGCATGCTTATATTGTTAATCTAAGAGGCTAGACTCAACTGTGGGCCTTAATAGAGTCTAGAAGAGGGGATAAAGTAGAATAAAATATGGATTAAAATATAAGAATGAAGACATGGCATAAAAGGGACAGTTAGAAGCTTGCTTAAAGGTACAGGGAAATGTCATCAGCCTTCAACCACAACATGTTTCAGCAAACGTCCCTATGTCAAAAGTCCAAAACCACAAGGTTCAATTAAAGTTCGTTAATGACACGTAGTCCATACCTGTAACAAAAGGAGAAGTAAGACCCCCATCTCCTTAAAGCCTTTTTCCTAAAGGTAACCAATAAGAAATGAATTAAGTGTTTCCGTGTTACGCTGTCTTTGAGAATGTATAAGAATGCGTGCTTTGATAAAGAAGATTGTTCAGAATTTGCAATGTTAGCCATGTGCTAACTTTCTGAACCTGGCTGCCAAATAAACTCCTCCTATATCCTGAGAAGTCTAAAGACTGTCATTTTCTGCAACAAAGTGACTGCATAGTATCCATATGAAATCATAGTGAGAATCTGCTATGGTTCAGTCTAACATGTCTCACCTATTTTCTACACCTGCTTTTCCTACTTGTTGCATAATGTGATAATGGCTTTTATTCTAAACATTGTTATGAATGTGTTTGCCATTTCATAGTTAGGGGGTTACTTTGCTCTAGTAGTTACAGCAAAGTAGAGGTAGTCTACTATTAAAAATCTGATGGTAATTGGCAATAACCACACCTGTTGATTACTATGGGCATTAGAGTATCTACTCACTTGCATAAAAGAATGTTGCTTCAAAGAATGTCCTTACCTCATCCCAGGACTAGCAGAACTCATTCATGTCCATATTCTCTTAAATAACTACATTGGTTAATTAAGCCACACTGATCCACCACAAAAGATCATGGTCCATAAACATCAGAGAAGAGGTCTTCATCCTGCAGTAGCTTAATTTATATCCTCATGAAGGTTCTTCCATTTTTTTCTTTTCAGTGCTATTATTGTGACCAATCTAGTTTACCAATATTTTTAAACTAGACCTGCAGATTAGGTAATAAACAAAACAAAGCAAAACAAAATCTCTGAAATACATGGCAAAGATTTGTCTGGGGAGATAGATCCAAAGAATGATCTGGCTGGAGCCAAGCACTTCCTATAATTACCAGGCACATGCTGTGAGCTGACATGTTTACTCCACTAGAATTACTTTTATGAACAATTCAGAGAGAAGGAGAAAATAAGTTTATTATATTGTTGTGAATTTATCAGTGTGCATGTGAGATACAGAACTGATTCTGCACTTTACTGATAGATGAATAAGTAATAATAAGTATTCAGTATAGAGTTTATTTCAGTTTACCCTAATATGAAACAAATGTATAACCTCAATCCATTCCTCATCATTACCACTTAAAATAAAATTAAAAAAATCTTGAATCCTGAGGCTGAACAGATAGGTCTGGAAATAGTTTGAAAGGATCCACTATAATCTGGATCTAATCTGGAATCCACAGGAATATTTTAAAAGTCCAGATAATATCCTGTATATAAAATTAATTTTATGGAATAATTTACAACATAGCAATAGCGCTTAGACTTATATACCACTTGATAGTGCTTTGCAGCCCTCTCTAAGTGGTTTACAGAGTTAGCATATTGCACTCAACAATCTGGGTCCTCATTTTACCCACCTCGGAAGGATGGAAGGCTGAGTCAACCTTGAGCCTGGTGAGATTTGATCTGCCAAACTGCTGGCAGCCGGTGATCAGCAGATGTAGCCTGCAGTACTGCACTCCAATCACTGCACCATTGCAACTCAGTGCCATTCAACATGCTTGAATGGCACTGACCATAATTAATTCTAGATTAAAATTTTAATTTAAGAGGATTGTAATGAATAGATAAACATCTATGGAGATTCTCAGTCATTCAGATAATGGTTGTCACAGAGGTGCTTTATCAAAATGCAACTGGACTTTGTTTTTCCTTTAAGATGTTTCACTTCTCATCCAAGAAGCTTCTGTACTATATCTTCCTTTGAAGTATTAATAGAATTTATCCAAAAATCAAGGGGTTTTTTTTGAGGAAGACAACCATTTTCAGCTCACTACTGATAGCAAAAGCCATTCCTCATTACTTTGCAGGTAATCCTTGACTTATAACAGTCCATTTAGTGACTGTTCAAAGTTAAAATGATTGTCAGATCCCTATCGTGATACTGCCATATCCTGTGGGGAGGGGGGGGGCTTGGATCATTTATTACCCTCTTCTTGTTTTCCTACACATCCTGCAACCCCTTAGTTTATAATTCTAGCTCTAACCCTATCTGCCCTGTGCTTTGATTTACTGTTGGGGAATGTGTAAAGGGGGAGAGCTACCTGGCTTTTCTCAGTTCTGAAACCTCCAGAGAGAAGTGCCTGGGAACAGTCCCTTATCTCCTTCCCAGGATGTCCTTCTTCACAACATCTTCACACCTGTGGATTGGCTCATTAAACATCAGACTGAGGGAAGGGGTTTCTAACTCCTTTATCCTAACAGAATTGCCTAAGGGAACCTTAGAGCCTGCTTTGCTTTTGTCTTGCAATCACTTCCTTTCAATAAAAGGTTTGTACTTTCTTGATTTGGGAAGTAGAGGCAGGACCTTACATAAAGCAGACTCTGCAAAAGTGCTCAACCTGGAGAAGCAAACGCATTCTACCAAGGGGACCCTGCACACAATGTCCAAGGAAAGCAGTGAGCAAGAGAAGGAGAATGCTGGGTAAACCTCCACCACCACTCAGCCAATAGCCAGCTCCTTCTGCCCTATCGAAGACATCAAAGCCAACTTGGAGTCCCCCATGAAGCCCAGATGGTTAATCGGAATGGGGAGGAAGGACAACTGAGATGGAGGAAGCCAAGGAGTCACTCTCACCCAGGCCAATTGACAACTGGGTTGGAAAAATGGGCTGAAAGCCAATCGAAAAACCAGGCAGAGATGACTGCCTCAAGAAAGATGTTAGGGGTTTGGGATGGAGGCTCTTAAAAACCTCAGAACCAGGAGGGATTATATCAACACTAGAGAGTGGGCAAGGTGGCAGCAACAGCAGCAGCCAATGAGGCCTGGATCACTGCTCCAGATCCATCAGCAGCAGGCCAAGCAGATGTGTCAGGGGGAAAGCAGCAATCCAGCCCACCACATGCAGCACTAGCTCTTGCAATCATGCCTGGCAAACCCAGATTATCCCGGAGTGAAGTATGATGGCAACCCACAGCAACTGGGTTTTTTCCTGGCACATATCCTCACGTACAGGTGGGGGTACAGGAGAGATTTCCAGACCCAGGGTGTTCAGGTTGAGCCTTAGCCTTGGAAGAGGCAGCTGTCCATTGGATGGTGTCCCTCCACAATGCAGATGCCCCTGAACTGTGGAACTTCAACTGATTCATGATGGCTCTCTGCTGCTGATTTGAAGACCCCTTGGCAGACTACAAAGCTTGTGATTGCATCAGAAGCATGAAACAGGGGTGCAGGCCAGTAGCTGAATACACTGAACAATTCTGAGACCTTGCCTGCAGAATGGACTGGTTGGAAGATATCCTCATGAGCTGGTTCAAAGATAGCCAGAATGACAACCTCTACCATGCCTGCCTGGCTTGAGCGTCCCCAGACCACTTGCATGACTGGTACTTCCTGGCCAAAGTGGAGATTGATATGGCCATAAACCAGTACCAAGGGGGAAGAGCCTGGTTGAGAGCCAGTCGAGAGCCGGTCAAGCTGCAAACCCCCTTGGCACTGAGCTCATCTGCCTGCTTCAAATGCAGAAAGGAGGGGCACTGTGCAGTTGAATGTCATTCAAAAACACTTAAAAGCCAGAATGCCTGTCTAGAGAAAACAAACTCACGAGGAAAAGACACCACACTGAGAAGTGGAGAATCCTTACCCCTCAAAATTGGGGGAAGGAACTCCAGCATCACTTGGGGAGAACCAGTCACATACAAGAATGACCCTGAAGATGACTCACTGGTAAGTGAACCAATTGATCCTCTCACCCTGCCCCTAAGACTATTCATCCCTGGGGGTGGGTGGGGAGAAGAGTGAAAATCTCAGCTCTCCGGGATTCAGGGTGCACCCGGTGTTTGATTAGCTCAACCCTGGTGGGAAAATTGGACATACACTTGCAGAACTTAAACCCCCCATCGCATTTTGCAAGTTAGATGAGTCAGTCGCAGGGGGAACTGGCCATTTTTGCCACAGAACCCATGGACATAGCAATGGGCACTCATGATGAGAGACTCAATTTCATTGTGGCACCTGGAATGGAATGGCCACTAGTCCTGGGACTCACCTGGCTAAGGAAATGGAACCTCAGAATAAACTGGCAGCAAGGAACCCTAAGGTTACAATGGGGAGTGACCAGACCAGATGGCCAAAGGGAGGAACTGGGAGGAAATCCAAAGAAAGAAATAGCTGTGGCCAGGAGAGCCACACCAATACAGGGCATTCCCAAGGAATATAACAATTTAGCTGAAGTGTTCAGCAAAGAGGATTCCAATGAGCTCCCCCACCGCACTGTCCCACAGACTGTGCCATTGAGATCCTCCCAGGCACTAAAATGCCAAAGCCCAAGATGTATAGCATGTCCCCAGAGAACTCAAGGCATTGAGGATCTTCATTGATATTAACCTGGCTAGGCAATTCATCAAACCAATATAACAAATATTGTCGCTCCAGTGTTATTCCAAGAAAAGAAAGATGGGCCTTTGCACTTATGCATGGATTTTAGAAATGTGAACACTATAAGCATAGAGAACATGTATTCTCTTCCCCTCATGAAGGACATGTTAGCCCACTTATCCAAGGGGAAAATCTTTTCAAAACTGGACCTAAGAGAGGCTTACTACTGAATGAGGATTAGGCAAGGGGACAATTGGAAAACAGCTTTTAACACCCCCTTGGGGTGTTACCAATTCAAAATGCTTCCATTTGAACTGCAAGGTGCTCCCACTCTGTTTATGCAACACATAAAGGAGATGCTCCATGATCACCTATATAAAGGGGTTCTGGTGTATTTAGATGATATTTTAATATACACCAAAACAAAAATGAAGCATGAAAAACATGTCTGGGCAATCCTAAACAAGCTCTGCACCACTAAGCTTTGTGCAAAACTGTGTAAATGTGAGTTCCACAAGGATAAAATAGACTACCTGGGATAGCAGATATCTCATGAGGGCATGGAGATGGACCCAGGGAAAGTACAAGCAGTGATTGATTGGGCAAGCAACTGCAGAGTTTTCTGGAATTTGCAAACGTCTATTGACAATTTATCCCGACTTTCACACAAATTGCACTCCCCATTACTAATCTTTTGAAAACAAAAGGGGGAGATAAGCCAAAGCTGAGGAAATCCTTAAATTGGACAATGGAATGCCAGGCAGCATTTGAGAAATTGAAACAATGATTTCAGCTGAGACAATTTTGAAGCACCCAGACCCAGAAAAACCTTTTATCATACAGGGAGATGCCAGCAATGAGGCTGTCGAGACAGTCCTACTCCAAGAAAACAAACAGGGCCAACTACAACCCTGCACGTACACCTCTAAAAACAAACAAACACTGAACAGAGATGAACCTAGGAGAAAGAGGCATATGCAGTGCGATGGGCTCTCCTTACCTGGCGACATTTCCTAGAGGGGAACAAAATCCCCTTCGAAGTGTGGACTGATCATAAGAATCTGGAAGCTCTTAAGACCCCATGGAAACTCCCCAAAACAGGTGTGCTGGGTTCAATATTTTAAATGTTTCGACTTCAGCCTCAAATAATTTCCTGGGGAATATTTTCTAGCAGATGCATTGCCTAGAAAAGCACAGTATAATATCCAAAAGCCCAAGGTGATCAAACCCCTTCTCCCAGCATCCCAGCTAGCAGCCAAGGTGATAACCAGGGCACAAGCTAAAAAAGATCCCCTAGTGCACAATGCCATCTTATAGGTATTCAAACAAGTCCTACTAAATGACGAATCATTCCAAGCAAATAAAAATACCAGTTTACTTACAGATGACATGGCTTGGTTGGGGGGTAAATTATACGTTCAGCTAGCCAGAGGTACCCCTAATGAAAATATTCCACAATTCCAAACTGGCTGGTCATTTTGGCTTCATGAAATCCTTGCACCTTATTAAAAGACAGTTCTGGTGACCATCTCTCAAGAAGGACATAGAAAGCTACATTGCCAGTTGCCCTGCTTCAGCAGCAGCAAAAAGGAGGCAGGAAAAAACCCTGGGACTCTTATAACCCGTAGCCGAGCCTTCAGCATCCTGGAGAGAGATTATTATGGATTTTATTGTAAAGCTACCCAAAAGCAGGGGTAACACTGTCATTTGGGTTGTAATGAACCTGTTTTCCAAGCAGGCCCATTTTATCCCCTGCCAAAGTACCCCCATTGCCAAGGCACTTGCCAAAATGTTCCTACAGCACATTTATCAACTGCATGCCCCCCCCCCCCCAAGAATAATATCTGATCAGGGGGTTCAGTTCACTTCAAAGTTCTGGAAAGCTTTTCTGGGTCTCCTAGGTACTGGCCACTGCCTAAGATGCTCCCATTATCTCCACACTAATGGATTGATAGAATGTTTGAACAGCATTCTAGAACAATGTTTGAGATATTTTATTAATTATCAGCAAGATAACTGGACAGACCTCCTGCCTTTTGCAGAAGTGGTATACAATAACCTCATTTCGAGTTGCAACAGGCCAGGATTTCACCCCAATGCTAGAACTACCAATAGAGGAACCAACCATACCCTCCCCTAAGGAGTGGATACAAGAACTGCAAAATACCTGGCCAGTAGTAAGATTGCCTTTGAGTGAGGCCAGGGCTGCTTTTAAAGCTCAGACTGACAAAAAAAGAACAGAGCCAAAACCTTTTAAAAATAGGGGGAAAGGTCTACTTAGCCACCAAGTTCCTACAATCCTTGCAACCCTCCAAAAAGTTGGGACCTAAATTCAGACAACTAGGATCATTAACACAGTGACAGTGGAATTACTCCTCTCCCAAAACACTTAGGCAAGTCCACTCAGTGTTTCATTGCAGCCTGCTGAAGCCAGAAATCACCTTTCCTCTAAGGCCACCTGCAGACATTCTTCCAGCCCCTATCAAAATTGAAAGAGAAAAACACTTTAAGATCAAAGAAATCCTAGACTCATACACACACCAAAGCTCCACACAATATCTAGTATTTAACCCCCTCCCAGAATGAGTGGGTAGCTAAAAAAAATCATGAAAAAGTTCCACTTGCAATACCCTGCCAAATCCAAATAACTAATTATGTTGTTTCTCTTGGGGTTTCTTTATAGGTGGACCCCTCATTTTTCTAGGGAGGGCTCTTTATAACAGTCCATTTAGTGACTGTTCAAAATTACAACGACTGTCAGATCTCTATCGTTATACCGCCATATCCTGTGGGGAGGGGGGGCTTGGATCATTTATTACCCTCTTTTTGTTTTCCTACACATCCTGCAACCCCTTAGTTTATAACTCTAGCTCTGACACCTATCTGCCCTGTGCTTTGATTTACCATTGGGGAATGTGTAAAGGGGGAGAGCCACCTGGCTTTTCTCAGTTCTGAAACCTCCAGAGAGAAGTGCCTGGGAACAGTCCCTTATCTCCTTCCCAGGATGTCCTTCTTCACAACATCTTCACACCTGTGGATTGGCTCATTAAACATTGGACTGAGTGGAGCGGTTTCTAACTCCTTTATCCTAACAGAATTGCCTAAGGGAACCTTAGAGCCTGCTTTGCTTTTGTCTTGCAATCACTTCCTTTCAATAAAAGGTTTTTTTTTTGAAATGCTGCTGTTTCAAGAGTCTGTACTTTCTTGATTTGGGGAGTAGAGGCAGGACCTTACAATGACATTGAAAAAAGTGACTTATGACCATTTTTCACAGTTATGACCTTTGTATTATCCACATGATCATGTGATGAAAATTCAGATACTTGACAACTGGTTCATATTTATGAACATTGCTCTGTCCCAAGTTCATGTGATCTCCTTTTGCAAACTTTTGACAAGCAAAGATAATGGGCAAGTCAGATTCACTTAACAACCAAGTTACTTGGTTATGTGATTCACATAACAACTGTGACTAGAAAGGTCATAAAATGGGGCAAAACTCACTTAACAAATGTCTCACTTAACAATTGAAATTTTGGGGTCAGTTGCAGTCGTAAGTCGAGGATTTCCTGTAGTTAGCTAGATAATTTGATTAGCTACCTCTTGCTTTGATGATATTAATGAATTCTGAAACTGTCTGGATATAACAAAGACATTGCAGAGAGGAGTATATTGAATCTGAAAGATGAAAACATGTATTTTCTACTCTGTTTCAACATAAGAAATAAAACTGACACGTAATCTATTAAGTTCTTTCTATTATTATATGCTTTGTATTGATCAAATTTAACTCCTTTAAGAGTCTACATTTTTTACTCATGCTTAGAAATAATAAGTCTTTTAAAGCCTGTTAGCAATTAAATAAAATTCTATTCCTTGGGTTTATCTCTTGCTCAGATCATTTTTTTAAAATTCTCCTAGTAAGTGAGTATATTACATTTCTGGGGAAAACCAGGTCTGTTCCCTGAATCTTTACTTTCTAGTTGCTTGTACCTGAGCATCCATCACCTCAGCTCCAGCTTCTTGGTCCTCAATTGCCTTCAGAAACCACCACTGTATTTCCAGGTACACTGAGGCAGAGCCACTCTGGAATGCACAAGACATCTCCACATTCTGCCCCTCAGTGGCTGTGATATTCTGAGGAAATTCAGTAAATTTGGCTGGAAAAGAAAAGCAGGTTTCATTAGGATTCTTTCTCTCTTTCTCTGTCTTTACTTCCCCTTTCTATTCATTTCCATGGTTTCCCTTTTGGGGAATATGGTCTTATACAGATTTACATGGGAATAAATTCACCAAGATCATATTTATAAGTGATCATGCAGGAGATTGTGTATGTACCCGATTAGTTGATTGAATAGGACTTAAACCCAACTAAGCACTCTTAGGATTGCAGTACTGTATTTCCCAATTTTGTATGGAAGGTAATATGTCAATATTTTTCCTTAGGCATTACTGAAATATATCAAGCAATCAAAAACTTTCTTTTTCATATATTTACCTATTAAGGATTAAGTAATTATCAGAATAGCACGATTCTCTCTTTTCTATTTTTTAAAACAAGATTTAAAAAGTGTGTTAAGGCATTTATTTGTTATAAAAATTCCTGTGGTTGGATCCTACTTAATATCATTCTCAATTTTGTTTGAAATAGCACATTAAATAAAAAGTAGATAATATTTTAGTTTAGAAGATTCAAACACTCGAAATACTTTGCTTCATTAGTTCAGTCCCAGCACTCCAGTATGGCTATCTCTTTGAAAAACACAAAATAAAGAACATGTTTCTTAATACATATGTCAGAGAAAAATCGCCATAGGCCCATTATATTCCAACAGGAATATTGGTAAAGTAATCTGTTCAATTAAGCCACCACACATCTTGCTTTCAGTTTTCAGACAGCAAGCACCAGTTTGACCACTTCATTCCTGTGATATTACAGATTCACAGTTGACATGTTGAAAAGTCTTCCATAATAACTTACACATATGTGCTAGATTATATCCGGTGGCTCATTGCTGTGTCATTGGAGAAAATTCGTGATTGCTTTTCACTTTTTAAAATAGTTAAATTGCAAACAGCCACAGGTACCCCCCCTCTCTCTCTTCCCTCTCCTTCCTCCCTCTCTTTCCTTTGAAAAGACTATCTCCCTCCCAATCATTCGCTAGTATAAAAACTCATTGCTTGTAAAAAAAAAAATATTCCTGCTGGCTGCTATTCCCTCACTCCTGCCCCATCTCTGTCTAAGGTGTAACTAACAAATAAGCTAAAAATTGCTAACGGCATTTCCGATTATCTGTATGGTATTTGGAGGAGTACCCTGATACGATTTCTCTCTATGGTACTGAAATCTACACTGCAGCCTTTAAGTCTCAAACAACTGGATGGATTCTGCAGAGCAGGGGCTACTTGGAATGCAGATGGTGCCTTTGTCAGAACGGCTTGGGCCAGAAAACGGAGTGGTCTTTGTAGAAATACACACAGAAGCCAAGGTTTGAGAACTTGAACATAGGATTATAGGAGAAAACAGAAGAGAAGGAGGGGATAGAGGAGAGATTGATGTTTTAAAAGGACTATACTATTCAAAGCAGGAAAACAAATTCACTTTCCCACATGCTCCAGGATCCTGAATTCTGAACAGAAGGTTTGGAAAATTACATACATAACCTCTTTGTTTTGAAAACAAACCAACAATCTCTTTTTAAATAAAAGCACTGCTCAGATATGAACAGCAATACACATATATAAGATTTCTGTGCTATCTTTGTGTCTGGAAATGGAATACACATATTTATATTGTACTCACTTCTGGTGAACATATTCACCCCTTTTTAATGGTCCTTTAAAATAAGATTTAAACAAGGAGATACAAGGAGTGCTTACTTCAATATGCCCCCAATATTCTTTTTCTCTCTACCAGATAAATGGTGGCTCTTACCTTGAGAAGAAAGTCCTTGCTGGATGTACAATACTGTGAAGACATGGAATCCAACATAAGCCCAAAAGATGCCCATGATTCCAAAGCGAGAGGGGATCAGAAAGTCACATCAGGTAATGCCAGAGAGCCACACAATCACACAAGAAAAGGAAGGGCAAAGAAAAATGGGATTGGACACCAGAGCCCCAATTGTAACACTGCCAGTGTTCTCCTGGAAAAACTGGAAAGGGGAAGACCAGCTTCAGAGGGATCTGGTAAAAAGAGGGAGAGGAAAAAGGAGACAGAAAAACAAACAGAGACTAATTGCTCAGATGCCAGATGTCCAGATCCAGTCTTCCTTAAATTTGGAAACGGATTCTTCAGAGCACCTTTCGTTGCTGCAACTTGACAGTTCAATCAGCCCCTGCTGCTAAACACTGCGTGATGAGTGCCCTCTCTAAACACTGTGCCAGCTTGAAAAAATAGGGAGGGAGATGAGAGCCTGGTGTTGTTTGTCGCACTTCAACTTTCCCCCTTCTTTGCCTCTCAGCTGTGCTGATGGCTTTAACGCTGGCTTCTCACTA
Organism: Natrix helvetica; assembly: GCF_964273705.1. Taxonomy (NCBI): domain Eukaryota; kingdom Metazoa; phylum Chordata; class Lepidosauria; order Squamata; family Natricidae; genus Natrix; species Natrix helvetica. The sequence continues at coordinate 55,043 of NW_028113530.1, forward strand.
GCGCTGTCTCTGTTTGTCTGTTTCTGTCTCTGTCTCTCTCTGTCTCCCCTCCCTCCTCGCTGTCTATGGTGCTGAAACAAACATGAGGACGAAGCATATAATGGGGGATCATTGCAGAGGGCACAAGCATTGATTGCATTGATGGGGGGATTTTCTGCACCCCTCCCATCCTAAACTGAGGTTTCGATGCGGCAGTTTCATTGATGAATCTCTTTCCATTTTTTTTCTTTCTCCCTCTCTTCTGCACGCACACCAGAGGGGATATAATTAAAGAGCTAACTGTATTTTCTTCTGCTGCTTTTGTGTTATATGTTTCATATTGTAAGCTCTGATATATCACAATGGTGGCAGAAAATAATTTTACAACCTTGCTTATGAAGTCAGAATCCTGATACAAAACAGAGTGCCTCTTAGGAATTATTTTCAGTATCCCTTTTTGAATATTCCTAGGTTATAAAAAGTTGGTTAAAATTATAGAAGGGTGATTGACTTTTTTCATGACATTTTACATTTTTATATTTTTCAAACATATCTTCTGAGTGAAAAATAATTTGAATTCTGACTGTGACTTTCTGAATTGTATTTTCATATACCAATACTAACTGGTGCGGTGGTTCAGTGGTAAAGATGCTGAGCTTGTCAACTGGAAAACTGATAGTCTGGGTTCAAGACCTGAATGCTGCACAATGGGCTGAGCTCCAGTTACTCGCCCCAATTCCTGCCAACCTAGCAATTTTGCTACTCATATTTGCTAAGCATGCAAATGTGAGTAGAAAAATAGGTACAATTTCAGTGGGAAGTTTACAGCATTCCATGTGCCTCATCTTATAGTCATGTCCTCAGAAATATCTTCAGACAACACTGGCTCCCTCGGCCAAGAAAAGGAGATGAGTACTGCCCCCTAGTCTCAGAAATGACTGGAAGGGGAAAGCTTTACTTTTATCTTTATATCAACATTAGAAAAGGGGAATATTTTGGCAACAAAATCCCAGGTGACATTCATTAAACATGAATTGATAAATACCATTTCAATATCCACTAATGAAAATAGCTGCACAACACACATATATTTAAGGCTAGCAGAAAATATCCCTACAATTTCTATTGAAAATGGAATGATGCTTTGGTCTTTCTCCCAAATATTAAACCTACATTGGCTTATATAAAGGGCTGAAAAAAATGAACTAATTTGATTCCTTCTGCAATAGCCTGATTTTTTTTAAAATTACAAACTGCTGGGTGATTTTTGCTTATATTTAATAAACTATATTTGGAATCCAGAACAAAACTAAATTGTTTTCATATAAAATTAATCAAACAATCTAGACATATAGTAAGAAAAGTGCATTTAAGTGATTATTATAAATTGTCTGACAGAAAATTCAATTTAAATTTAGTTTTATGTGGATAATAATGCCTTATATAATATATTATAGCCTTATATATTTTGTAATAATCATTTCAAAACCTGTTTAAAAAGAATGTTCCAATATGTTGCTTCATTTGGTTGAAATGTACTACGTACTATTTGCCTATTAAAATGTGCACTAAATAATGTCTCTTCTGAAGGAATCTTTGATGGACGTTAATTTTTTTCTTGTACTTTTATTGTAGTCTTATAAATCCTGGATGAAGTTGGTTATTTATCAAGAGTGTCCAGGTATATGATCAACATTTGTAAACAGATTATGGATTCTTCTAGAAAACTTCCATGAGAACTAATTGATGGGTGAACACTTAAAGTTGCAATGTGTATTGCACTCTCAAGCTTTGGATCTGATTTGCAATTTATTGACTGAATGGCCATTGTTGAGAATGCATTTTGTATAACAGGTTTTTAACTGATTGGCCAGGATTTTACTAGCAATTAATCTCTCATTACAATAATCTCTTCTTTTAGAAATGATATCTTCTTTGTCTAAAAAGCAGCACTGGGATATGTCATATTTAACTTTGCATCTATTTGACACTGGAATAAGCAATCAGTTATCATTTCAGTGCTTGATACATAGCATCTATAATTCAGAATTTATATTTTATCATAATCTAGCTGCATTCCCCACCCCCAGCAGCTTTAGTCCTATTTAATTATAAAGAAATGAAAGGACTTAGTTTGCATTAATGTTTTCCAGGATGTTTGCTATCTCATCTGTTTTTGTAATGCCTGGAAATGTAATAATATTTCCTTATTCTTTTATACATATGCTGAGCAGCACAAGAATTAAAACATGATTGTGTGATGTACTATTCAACACTTCCTTCCAGCTTAACCACTGGAACATTCTGATTGAATATGATTATTCAACAAAATCGGCATGTAGTGTGCTGTCTTCTCTACCAGAATTTCATGGGAGATTTCACAAATACTTGGCTTAAGTCAAGGTTCATTTGTCTACTAAGTTCCTATGGTTGATTCTATTTTCTAAATACTCAAGTCAACTGCTTAGTAATCTGTTCAAAATTTTGCTTGGTATTAATATCAAACTGATGGAGATTACCTAAATCATTTACTCTTTTTTAAAAAACAATTTTTATTTATTTTTGAACAGAGACAAACAAACATAAAAATAAAAAACCATCTTCCATTACAAATTGTAGAAAGTGTGTCAGTTGGTATTTCCATGCATCTCTTCCATAGTCATCACCTGCTTTTCATATCAAATCGCATATTTAAAATTTACATATATTCATGTATATCACGATTATTATATCTCAACCTTAATTTGACTATAATTGTTTTTACATCCTTTTATATATAATATTCAAAATCTAGAATAGGATTATATAGTAACATTCTATTAAATCATCCTAAAATCGTCCAATCGCAATACATCTTTATAACATATTCTAGATAAAGCTTTTAAACCTCTCATATTCTCCACATGTTGTTTATATAAAATTTCATATTATCAAACTAATATATCTATATGTATTGTTATCATTATTAATCATTATTTAACTATAGCTATTGTCACTTCATTTTAGACATACTACTAGTAAACTAAATTTAGCTTAGTTTTTATTATACATTTTCATTGCATCAACCTGTATCTTTCCAGTAATAGTGCAGTCTTACAGTATATCTCTTGCCATTTGTAACATTAATATTCTAGTTACTTTCTTAATAAATCTTGTATGAACTTCTCTTTGCAACATGTTGTTCCTTTCGTATCTCATAAAAGCTCGAAACCCAGCATCTGCTCTTTCCATCAGCTTATCTTTGATTATCGCTAGTGCTTCTGTCAAGATTTCTCTCCTTATCTCTGTCAATTTTTCTCTCTTTTCTTCTTCTGTGCTTTGAAGTCTGGGGTAGAGTTCCAACCCATCTATCTCCCCTTTCCATATTCTGCCCTTGCCATTACCAACCACGCTCACTTTGTTGTCAGTATCCACAGTTTTCTTATCTCTTTGCTCATTTTTTCTTCCATTTTTTGAACTCTGTCCCCCGCATTCTTCATTTGATAAACATCCTCAGTTTTTCCATCAAATTTTTCTGTTTTGTATTCCATATTCTCTAATCTTTGTTTCAATTCTCTCTGTCACAACCAATGGATTTTGAATTTCAAACATAATCATTTGCAATGTTACAGTTTCTTTTTCCTGCTGTGCCATTGTTCCAATTTTGCAGGCACTGTCACTATAGGATTCAAGACTATTTTAATAAACTTCAAACAGGTTCAATTATTATCTTTCAAGTCCAAATGTTGTCTTCCCTCCAATAACTAGTGATAGACCTCCCAAAAAGCACCTATATAAACAACTTGTGCTCTTCCTACTATCACTGTCAGTAAACAAACTGAAAGAACCTTGAATCTCAAGTGATCAAAGAGAAAGAAGAAAAAACAATGTATCCAGCCTCCAGCCTCTGTGGCAGTGTAACTGCTTTTCCTCCTGTTGTTACAACCCTCTTTATAATCCTTCTTATTATCTTCTTTATATTCCAAGCTTAAGAAAAAAAAACCTTAAATGGAGATCAAAAACAATCCAATCAACCATTATATAAAAGAAGGAAAATTTTAATCCATAGGTATAAGCAAAAGTGAAAAAAGAAGAAGAAAAAATTAATCCATTCAGTTTAAAAAATAGGGAGCCTTTGCAAAAATTCCATCCATGAAAAAAAAATAGAAACAGGATAACACACTAAGTTAATGTAGATTAATTTCGCCGCTTACAGTCTTCTATCTTTAATTTTAATTTAACTTACTTTTTGGGAGGGGTAGTCGTTTTTTCTAATAATAAAATTTCCTCACCAATTTGACACACTTTCTCTTTTCACTTTTTTCCCGTTCCAGAGCTGTCCCAACTTCAGCAGCTTCATTAGCTGCGTTTCTGACACTGGAAAAAAGGCTATTCCTGGATCTTTCAGGGATTTTGTGAGGTCCCTGAGATCAGCAGGAGGTGCCCTTCTCAATCACCATCTCTGCAGGATGGTTTAGGTCCAAATGGACCATCCAGCAGCAGAAATATTGACTGTGATCTCGGAGCACCAAGATCACATGCCATGCCATCGTGACGTCAGCCCTTTCAATCACTTACTCTTTTTGAAGACAGACATTTTCCTTTCTTCATCCCTCTATAGCAGGGCTGTCAAACTCCCGGCCCATGGATCGGATGCGTCATGCGCTGGCCACACCCATGCACAGTTTAGCAAAGGAGGAAAGAGTCCCAATACATCATGTGATGCCACCATGATGACATGAGTTTGATACCCCTGGTCTATAGTTAGGCCTGACTTCTATGATTTTTAGAGGTCACAGAAATGGGCTCCAACGTTATATACCAATCTCCTTTAAGATTTTCAAATATAATTCATCTGATTTTGGAGACTTAAACTCATTCATTGTAGCACATGGCCCCTAACATCACTTAACTAATCTGAGTTTGTCATTTCTTCCTTCAGCTACTTATTTTCTTTAGGTGCAATTTCCTTTTGGGAAGAAGACCAAAGCAAAATAAGAGCTGAGCCATTCCCTTTCTTCATATATAATGTCACAGCTCCTTTTAAATAATTGCATTTTTCAATTCTTATATTGCACTTGGGAGTTTCATTCCATTAGGTTTCAGTAATGCCTATTTAATCATGTCTGGCTTCCTGCATTAAAATTTTAAGTTCTTCCAGTTCATAAATGAGACTCTGAAAATCTTGGGTCTTGTAACTTGTTCTATATGTTTCATTGTTCAAAAAGAAAATCATATACTTATAAAACAAGCTAAAGGCAGCTAATATTTTGTTACAATAAGAGAATTTCAATAGTTCCCAGTAACATCATAGTTCAATATTTCACTGAATGCTAATATTTGATATTAAGGATAGGTACCTGTTCAGTTTTAATAGCCCCCTCCAAAGCAGCATGCTGGAGGAATTGAATTCCACTTACTCACAATGCCTAGGCATGCTAGCATAATTATTCTATCAGCTGTTCTTCATTATATTCCCTACAATGGGTTGTTTTTCATCATCCCAAATATCATTATCATACAATTAGGAACAGTAAACAATGAAAGATAAATAAATCTGATTTGGTTACACTGCTTGAACTGGCACACTCTAGTCCTTTTCATAGGTCTTTAAATCTAATCATTTATATTTTAAGCCTTCACCACTGTTATTTAAGAATTGATCTTGTTTGAATGATTTGAATGTAATTTCAAATAAAAGCAGATACATAAAAATTGACTTGGTGATTCATATAAAATATAATATTCAATGCTTCCAGCAATTATTATTTCTTTTCTTTTCTACACTTTTCATTCTGATTCTTGGCTTTTTATCTCCAAATGTTCCTAACTCCCCAGATTGCTATTAAACCTAATCTGACCACAAATCTTTATTGCCTTCATGTAATTTTAATTCCAGTAAAAGTTTTCTTTTACATTATATTGATGTCAATGATGCTCTTATTATTCTTCATTAATTGAAATGACCATCAATATTTTGTGCCAACATGCCAATTCACTCAAAATCAACATAATATTATTATTTTTTCATTTTTTCCATGTGTAGAAGGAATCTGGAGGAACATCTGGAAAATCTAGGGATTAAGCTATTCTTTCCTAGTTCACTTGAGAGATAGGGAATACCAGCTATTTTGTATTCGACAATACAGTTGAAGGGTTAGAAGGTGCGAGAGAACTTGCAATAGCAATAGACAAAATGAACTTAACTGGACATTGGTACGAATTTATGTTAAAATCCACACTAGTAGCCATAAAAGCAGCAAAACAGCTAAAACATAGAATTATAGGGCTAAAAGGGACCTTGAAGTTATTCTAATCCAACTCCCTGCTCCCGGCAGGAGACTCTATTGCATCCTGGATAAATGGCTGTTCAGTCTTTTCTTGAAGACCTCCAATGATGGAGCACTCACAACTCTGGGAGATAAGCTGTTCCACTTATTAATTGTTCTCACTATCTGGAACT
>NW_028113529.1:0-61000 GCF_964273705.1 Natrix helvetica
CTGATCAGCTAGCAAAAGACAAAGGACCTAACACTAACCCTAACCCTAACCCTTTCCGCTTACAATATACAGATATTATATATTTGAATATATTATCTTATATTCAAATCAGAGAGAAAAATAATCATAAGCATGCTAAGTTATGGTAAGCTAGATGGGGTTCAGGATCACTTTACTTTGAAGAGTGATATGCATTCAATCATGGCTCATTTACAGAACTGGGCTACAGTGTCTGATATCCCCATTCCGGATTAGCTAGCAAAAGATAAAGGACCTAACACTAACCCTAACCCTAACCCTTTCCGCTTACAATATACAGATATTATATATTTGAATATATTATCTTATATTCAAATCAGAGAGAAAAATAATCATAAGCATGCTAAGTTATGGTAAGCTAGATGGGGTTCAGGATCACTTCACTTTGAAGAGTGATATGCATTCAATCATGGCTCATTTACAGAACGGGGCTACAGTGTCTGATATCCCCATTCCTGAACAGCTAGCAAAAGACAAAGGCGCTAACCCTAACCCTAACCCTAGTCCCGAGTCCCTTTTTGGGAAAGGGGGCGGTTTAGAAATGCGAAGAATAAATCCTAATCCTAACCCTAACCCTTTCCTTTTCCAATATACAGATATTATATATTTGAATATATTATCTTATATTCAAATCAGAGAGAAAAATAATCATAAACATGCTAAGTTATGGTACGCTAGATGGAGTTCAGGATGACTTCACTTTGAAGGGTGATATGCATTCAATCATGGCTCTTTTACAGAACTGGGCTACAGTGTCTGATATCCCCATTCCTGATCAGCTAGCAAAAGACAAAGGCCCTAACCCTAACCCTAACCCTAACCCTTTCCGCTTCCAATATACAGATATTATATATTTGAATGTATTATCCTATATTCAAATCAGAGAGAAAAATAATCATAAACATGCTAAGTTATGGTACGCTAGATGGAGTTCAGGATGACTTCACTGTGAAGAGTGATATGCATTCAATCATGGCTCATTTACAGAACTGGGCTACAGTGTCTGATATCCCCATTCCTGATCAGCGAGCAAAAGACAAAGGCCCTAACCCTAACCCTTTCCGCTTCCAATATCCAGATATTATATATTTGAATATATTATCTTATATTCAAATCAGAGAGAAAAATAATCATAAACATGCTAAGTTATGGTACGCTAGATGGAGTTCAGGATGACTTCACTTTGAAGAGTGATATGCATTCAATCATGGCTCATTTACAGAACTGGGCTACAGTGTCTGATATCCCCATTCCTGATCAGCTAGCAAAAGACAAAGGCCCTAACCCTAACCCTAACCCTAACCCTAACCCTAACCCTTTCCGCTTCCAATATACAGATATTATATATTTGAATATATTATCTTATATTCAAATCAGAGAGAAAAATAATCATAAACATGCTAAGTTATGGTACGCTAGATGGAGTTCAGGATGACTTCACTTTGAAGAGTGATATGCATTCAATCATGGCTCATTTACAGAACTGGGCTACAGTGTCTGATATCCCCATTCCTGATCAGCTAGCAAAAGACAAAGGCCCTAACCCTAACCCTAACCCTAACCCTTTCCGCTTCCAATATACAGATATTATATATTTGAATGTATTATCTTATATTCAAATCAGAGAGAAAAATAATCATAAACATGCTAAGTTATGGTACGCTAGATGGAGTTCAGGATGACTTCACTTTGAAGAGTGATATGCATTCAATCATGGCTCATTTACAGAACGGGGCTACAGTGTCTGATATCCCCATTCCTGAACAGCTAGCAAAAGACAAAGGCCCTAACCCTAACCCTAACCCTAGTCCCGAGTCCCTTTTTGGGAAAGGGGGCGGTTTAGAAATGCGAAGAATAAATCCTAATCCTAACCCTAACCCTTTCCTTTTCCAATATACAGATATTATATATTTGAATATATTATCTTATATTCAAATCAGAGAGAAAAATAATCATAAACATGCTAAGTTATGGTACGCTAGATGGAGTTCAGGATGACTTCACTTTGAAGAGTGATATGCATTCAATCATGGCTCATTTACAGAACTGGGCTACAGTGTCTGATATCCCCATTCCTGATCAGCTAGCAAAAGACAAAGGCCCTAACCCTAACCCTAACCCTAACCCTAACCCTTTCCGCTTCCAATATACAGATATTATATATTTGAATATATTATCTTATATTCAAATCAGAGAGAAAAATAATCATAAACATGCTAAGTTATGGTACGCTAGATGGAGTTCAGGATGACTTCACTTTGAAGGGTGATATGCATTCAATCATGGCTCTTTTACAGAACTGGGCTACAGTGTCTGATATCCCCATTCCTGATCAGCTAGCAAAAGACAAAGGCCCTAACCCTAACCCTAACCCTAACCCTAACCCTTTCCGCTTCCAATATACAGATATTATATATTTGAATATATTATCTTATATTCAAATCAGAGAGAAAAATAATCATAAACATGCTAAGTTATGGTACGCTAGATGGAGTTCAGGATGACTTCACTTTGAAGGGTGATATGCATTCAATCATGGCTCTTTTACAGAACTGGGCTACAGTGTCTGATATCCCCATTCCTGATCAGCTAGCAAAAGACAAAGGCCCTAACCCTAACCCTAACCCTAACCCTTTCCGCTTCCAATATACAGATATTATATATTTGAATATATTATCTTATATTCAAATCAGAGAGAAAAATAATCATAAACATGCTAAGTTATGGTACGCTAGATGGAGTTCAGGATGACTTCACTTTGAAGAGTGATATGCATTCAATCATGGCTCATTTACAGAACTGGGCTACAGTGTCTGATATCCCCATTCCTGATCAGCTAGAAAAAGACAAAGGCCCTAACCCTAACCCTAAACCTAACCCTAAACCTTTCCTTTTCCAATATACAGATATTATATATTTGAATATATTATCTTATATTCAAATCAGAGAGAAAAATAATCATAAACATGCTAAGTTATGGTACGCTAGATGGAGTTCAGGATGACTTCACTTTGAAGGGTGATATGCATTCAATCATGGCTCTTTTACAGAACTGGGCTACAGTGTCTGATATCCCCATTCCTGATCAGCTAGCAAAAGACAAAGGCCCTAACCCTAACCCTAACCCTAACCCTAACCCTTTCCGCTTCCAATATACAGATATTATATATTTGAATATATTATCTTATATTCAAATCAGAGAGAAAAATAATCATAAACATGCTAAGTTATGGTACGCTAGATGGAGTTCAGGATGACTTCACTTTGAAGAGTGATATGCATTCAATCATGGCTCATTTACAGAACTGGGCTACAGTGTCTGATATCCCCATTCCTGATCAGCTAGCAAAAGACAAAGGCCCTAACCCTAACCCTAACCCTAACCCTAACCCTTTCCGCTTCCAATATACAGATATTATATATTTGAATATATTATCTTATATTCAAATCAGAGAGAAAAATAATCATAAACATGCTAAGTTATGGTACGCTAGATGGAGTTCAGGATGACTTCACTTTGAATGGTGATATGCATTCAATCATGGCTCTTTTACAGAACTGGGCTACAGTGTCTGATATCCCCATTCCTGATCAGCTAGCAAAAGACAAAGGCCCTAACCCTAACCCTAACCCTAACCCTTTCCGCTTCCAATATACAGATATTATATATTTGAATGTATTATCTTATATTCAAATCAGAGAGTAAAATAATCATAAACATGCTAAGTTATGGTACGCTAGATGGAGTTCAGGATGACTTCACTTTGAAGAGTGATATGCATTCAATCATGGCTCATTTACAGAACTGGGCTACAGTGTCTGATATCCCCATTTCTGATCAGCGAGCAAAAGACAAAGGCCCTAACCCTAACCCTTTCCGCTTCCAATATCCAGATATTATATATTTGAATATATTATCTTATATTCAAATCAGAGAGAAAAATAATCATAAACATGCTAAGTTATGGTAAGCTAGATGGAGTTCAGGATGACTTCACTTTGAAGAGTGATATGCATTCTATCATGGCTCATTTACAGAACTGGGCTACAGTGTCTGATATCCCCATTCCTGATCAGCTAGCAAAAGACAAAGGCCCTAACCCTAACCCTAACCCTAACCCTAACCCTTTCCGCTTCCAATATACAGATATTATATATTTGAATATATTATCTTATATTCAAATCAGAGAGAAAAATAATCATAAACATGCTAAGTTATGGTACGCTAGATGGAGTTCAGGATGACTTCACTTTGAATGGTGATATGCATTCAATCATGGCTCTTTTACAGAACTGGGCTACAGTGTCTGATATCCCCATTCCTGATCAGCTAGCAAAAGACAAAGGCCCTAACCCTAACCCTAACCCTAACCCTTTCCGCTTCCAATATACAGATATTATATATTTGAATGTATTATCTTATATTCAAATCAGAGAGTAAAATAATCATAAACATGCTAAGTTATGGTACGCTAGATGGAGTTCAGGATGACTTCACTTTGAAGAGTGATATGCATTCAATCATGGCTCATTTACAGAACTGGGCTACAGTGTCTGATATCCCCATTTCTGATCAGCGAGCAAAAGACAAAGGCCCTAACCCTAACCCTTTCCGCTTCCAATATCCAGATATTATATATTTGAATATATTATCTTATATTCAAATCAGAGAGAAAAATAATCATAAACATGCTAAGTTATGGTAAGCTAGATGGAGTTCAGGATGACTTCACTTTGAAGAGTGATATGCATTCTATCATGGCTCATTTACAGAACTGGGCTACAGTGTCTGATATCCCCATTCCTGATCAGCTAGCAAAAGACAAAGGCCCTAACCCTAACCCTAACCCTTTCCGCTTACAATATACAGATATTATAAATTTGAATATATTATCTTATATTCAAATCAGAGAGAAAAATAATCATAAACATGCTAAGTTATGGTACGCTAGATGGAGTTTAGGATGACTTCACTTTGAAGAGTGATATGCATTCAATCATGGCTCATTTACAGAACTGGGCTACAGTGTCTGATATCCCCATTCCTGATCAGCTAGCAAAAGACAAAGGCCCTAACCCTAACCCTAACCCTAACCCTTTCCACTTCCAATATACAGATATTATATATTTGAATATATTATCTTATATTCAAATCAGAGAGAAAAATAATCATAAACATGCTAAGTTATGGTACGCTAGATGGAGTTCAGGATGACTTCACTTTGAAGGGTGATATGCATTCAATCATGGCTCTTTTACAGAACTGGGCTACAGTGTCTGATATCCCCATTCCTGATCAGCTAGCAAAAGACAAAGGCCCTAACCCTAACCCTAACCCTAACCCTTTCCGCTTCCAATATACAGATATTATATATTTGAATGTATTATCTTATATTCAAATCAGAGAGAAAAATAATCATAAACATGCTAAGTTATGGTACGCTAGATGGAGTTCAGGATGACTTCACTTTGAAGAGTGATATGCATTCAATCATGGCTCATTTACAGAACTGGGCTACAGTGTCTGATATCCCCATTCCTGATCAGCGAGCAAAAGACAAAGGCCCTAACCCTAACCCTTTCCGCTTCCAATATCCAGATATTATATATTTGAATATATTATCTTATATTCAAATCAGAGAGAAAAATAATCATAAACATGCTAAGTTATGGTAAGCTAGATGGAGTTCAGGATGACTTCACTTTGAAGAGTGATATGCATTCTATCATGCCTCATTTACAGAACTGGGCTACAGTGTCTGATATCCCCATTCCTGATCAGCTAGCAAAAGACAAAGGCCCTAACCCTAACCCTAACCCTTTCCGCTTACAATATACAGATATTATATATTTGAATATATTATCTTATATTCAAATCAGAGAGAAAAATAATCATAAACATGCTAAGTTATGGTACGCTAGATGGAGTTTAGGATGACTTCACTTTGAAGAGTGATATGCATTCAATCATGGCTCATTTACAGAACTGGGCTACAGTGTCTGATATCCCCATTCCGGATTACCTAGCAAAAGATAAAGGACCTAACACTAACCCTAACCCTAACCCTTTCCGCTTACAATATACAGATATTATATATTTGAATATATTATCTTATATTCAAATCAGAGAGAAAAATAATCATAAGCATGCTAAGTTATGGTAAGCTAGATGGGGTTCAGGATCACTTTACTTTGAAGAGTGATATGCATTCAATCATGGCTCATTTACAGAACTGGGCTACAGTGTCTGATATCCCCATTCCGGATTACCTAGCAAAAGATAAAGGACCTAACACTAACCCTAACCCTAACCCTTTCCGCTTACAATATACAGATATTATATATTTGAATATATTATCTTATATTCAAATCAGAGAGAAAAATAATCATAAGCATGCTAAGTTATGGTAAGCTAGATGGGGTTCAGGATCACTTCACTTTGAAGAGTGATATGCATTCAATCATGGCTCATTTACAGAACGGGGCTACAGTGTCTGATATCCCCATTCCTGAACAGCTAGCAAAAGACAAAGGCCCTAACCCTAACCCTAACCCTAGTCCCGAGTCCCTTTTTGGGAAAGGGGGCGGTTTAGAAATGCGAAGAATAAATCCTAATCCTAACCCTAACCCTTTCCTTTTCCAATATACAGATATTATATATTTGAATATATTATCTTATATTCAAATCAGAGAGAAAAATAATCATAAACATGCTAAGTTATGGTACGCTAGATGGAGTTCAGGATGACTTCACTTTGAAGGGTGATATGCATTCAATCATGGCTCTTTTACAGAACTGGGCTACAGTGTCTGATATCCCCATTCCTGATCAGCTAGCAAAAGACAAAGGCCCTAACCCTAACCCTAACCCTAACCCTTTCCGCTTCCAATATACAGATATTATATATTTGAATATATTATCTTATATTCAAATCAGAGAGAAAAATAATCATAAACATGCTAAGTTATGGTACGCTAGATGGAGTTCAGGATGACTTCACTTTGAAGGGTGATATGCATTCAATCATGGCTCTTTTACAGAACTGGGCTACAGTGTCTGATATCCCCATTCCTGATCAGCTAGCAAAAGACAAAGGCCCTAACCCTAACCCTAACCCTAACCCTAACCCTTTCCGCTTCCAATATACAGATATTATATATTTGAATATATTATCTTATATTCAAATCAGAGAGAAAAATAATCATAAACATGCTAAGTTATGGTACGCTAGATGGAGTTCAGGATGACTTCACTTTGAAGGGTGATATGCATTCAATCATGGCTCTTTTACAGAACTGGGCTACAGTGTCTGATATCCCCATTCCTGATCAGCTAGCAAAAGACAAAGGCCCTAACCCTAACCCTAACCCTAACCCTTTCCGCTTCCAATATACAGATATTATATATTTGAATATATTATCTTATATTCAAATCAGAGAGAAAAATAATCATAAACATGCTAAGTTATGGTACGCTAGATGGAGTTCAGGATGACTTCACTTTGAAGAGTGATATGCATTCAATCATGGCTCATTTACAGAACTGGGCTACAGTGTCTGATATCCCCATTCCTGATCAGCTAGAAAAAGACAAAGGCCCTAACCCTAACCCTAAACCTAACCCTAACCCTTTCCTTTTCCAATATACAGATATTATATATTTGAATATATTATCTTATATTCAAATCAGAGAGAAAAATAATCATAAACATGCTAAGTTATGGTACGCTAGATGGAGTTCAGGATGACTTCACTTTGAAGGGTGATATGCATTCAATCATGGCTCTTTTACAGAACTGGGCTACAGTGTCTGATATCCCCATTCCTGATCAGCTAGCAAAAGACAAAGGCCCTAACCCTAACCCTAACCCTAACCCTTTCCGCTTCCAATATACAGATATTATATATTTGAATATATTATCTTATATTCAAATCAGAGAGAAAAATAATCATAAACATGCTAAGTTATGGTACGCTAGATGGAGTTCAGGATGACTTCACTTTGAAGAGTGATATGCATTCAATCATGGCTCATTTACAGAACTGGGCTACAGTGTCTGATATCCCCATTCCTGATCAGCTAGAAAAAGACAAAGGCCCTAACCCTAACCCTAAACCTAACCCTAACCCTTTCCTTTTCCAATATACAGATATTATATATTTGAATATATTATCTTATATTCAAATCAGAGAGAAAAATAATCATAAACATGCTAAGTTATGGTACGCTAGATGGAGTTCAGGATGACTTCGCTTTGAAGAGTGATATGCATTCAATCATGGCTCATTTACAGAACTGGGCTACAGTGTCTGATATCCCCATTCCTGATCAGCGAGCAAAAGACAAAGGCCCTAACCCTAACCCTTTCCGCTTCCAATATCCAGATATTATATATTTGAATATATTATCTTATATTCAAATCAGAGAGAAAAATAATCATAAACATGCTAAGTTATGGTAAGCTAGGTGGAGTTCAGGATGACTTCACTTTGAAGAGTGATATGCATTCAATCATGGCTCATTTACAGAACTGGGCTACAGTGTCTGATATCCCCATTCCTGATGAGCTAGCAAAAGACAAAGGCCCTAACCCTAATCCTAATCCTAACCCTAACCCTAACCCTTTCCGCTTACAATATACAGATATTATATGTTTAAATATATTATCTTATATTCAAATCAGAGAGAAAAATAATCATAAACATGCTAAGTTATGGTACGCTAGATGGAGTTCAGGATGACTTCACTTTGAAGAGTGATATGCATTCAATCATGGCTCATTTACAGAACTGGGCTACAGTGTCTGATATCCCCATTCCTGATCAGCTAGCAAAAGACAAAGGCCCTAACCCTAACCCTAACCCTAACCCTAACCCTTTCTGCTTACAATATACAGATATTATATATTTGAATATATTATCTAATATTCAAATCAGAGAGAAAAATAATCATAAACATGCTAAGTTATGGTACGCTAGATGGAGTTTAGGACGACTTCACTTTGAAGAGTGATATGCATTCAATCATGGCTCATTTACAAAACTGGGCTACAGTGTCTGATATCCCCATTCCTGATCAGCTAGCAAAAGACAAAGGACCTAACACTAACCCTAACCCTAACCCTTTCCGCTTACAATATACAGATATTATATATTTGAATATATTATCTTATATTCAAATCAGAGAGAAAAATAATCATAAGCATGCTAAGTTATGGTAAGCTAGATGGGGTTCAGGATCACTTTACTTTGAAGAGTGATATGCATTCAATCATGGCTCATTTACAGAACTGGGCTACAGTGTCTGATATCCCCATTCCGGATTAGCTAGCAAAAGATAAAGGACCTAACACTAACCCTAACCCTAACCCTTTCCGCTTACAATATACAGATATTATATATTTGAATATATTATCTTATATTCAAATCAGAGAGAAAAATAATCATAAGCATGCTAAGTTATGGTAAGCTAGATGGGGTTCAGGATCACTTCACTTTGAAGAGTGATATGCATTCAATCATGGCTCATTTACAGAACGGGGCTACAGTGTCTGATATCCCCATTCCTGAACAGCTAGCAAAAGACAAAGGCACTAACCCTAACCCTAACCCTAGTCCCGAGTCCCTTTTTGGGAAAGGGGGCGGTTTAGAAATGCGAAGAATAAATCCTAATCCTAACCCTAACCCTTTCCTTTTCCAATATACAGATATTATATATTTGAATATATTATCTTATATTCAAATCAGAGAGAAAAATAATCATAAACATGCTAAGTTATGGTACGCTAGATGGAGTTCAGGATGACTTCACTTTGAAGAGTGATATGCATTCAATCATGGCTCATTTACAGAACTGGGCTACAGTGTCTGATATCCCCATTCCTGATCAGCTAGCAAAAGACAAAGGCCCTAACCCTAACCCTAACCCTAACCCTTTCCGCTTCCAATATACAGATATTATATATTTGAATATATTATCTTATATTCAAATCAGAGAGAAAAATAATCATAAACATGCTAAGTTATGGTATGCTAGATGGAGTTCAGGATGACTTCACTTTGAAGGGTGATATGCATTCAATCATGGCTCTTTTACAGAACTGGGCTACAGTGTCTGATATCCCCATTCCTGATCAGCTAGCAAAAGACAAAGGCCCTAACCCTAACCCTAACCCTAACCCTAACCCTTTCCGCTTCCAATATACAGATATTATATATTTGAATATATTATCTTATATTCAAATCAGAGAGAAAAATAATCATAAACATGCTAAGTTATGGTACGCTAGATGGAGTTCAGGATGACTTCGCTTTGAAGAGTGATATGCATTCAATCATGGCTCATTTACAGAACTGGGCTACAGTGTCTGATATCCCCATTCCTGATCAGCTAGCAAAAGACAAAGGCCCTAACCCTAATCCTAATCCTAACCCTAACCCTAACCCTTTCCGCTTACAATATACAGATATTATATGTTTAAATATATTATCTTATATTCAAATCAGAGAGAAAAATAATCATAAACATGCTAAGTTATGGTACGCTAGATGGAGTTCAGGATGACTTCACTTTGAAGAGTGATATGCATTCAATCATGGCTCATTTACAGAACTGGGCTACAGTGTCTGATATCCCCATTCCTGATCAGCTAGCAAAAGACAAAGGCCCTAACCCTAACCCTAACCCTAACCCTAACCCTTTCCGCTTCTAATATACAGATATTATATATTTGAATATATTATCTTATATTCAAATCAGAGAGAAAAATAATCATAAACATACGAAGTTATGGTACGCTAGATGGAGTTCAGGATGACTTCACTTTGAAGAGTGATATGCATTCAATCATGGCTCATTTACAGAACTGGGCTACAGTGTCTGATATCCCCATTCCTGATCAGCTAGAAAAAGACAAAGGCCCTAACCCTAACCCTAAACCTAACCCTAACCCTTTCCTTTTCCAATATACAGATATTATATATTTGAATATATTATCTTATATTCAAATCAGAGAGAAAAATAGTCATAAACATGCTAAGTTATGGTACGCTAGATGGAGTTCAGGATGACTTCGCTTTGAAGAGTGATATGCATTCAATCATGGCTCATTTACAGAACTGGGCTACAGTGTCTGATATCCCCATTCCTGATCAGCTAGCAAAAGACAAAGGCCCTAACCCTAACCCTAACCCTAACCCTTTCCGCTTACAATATACAGATATTATATATTTGAATATATTATCTTATATTCAAATCAGAGAGAAAAATAATCATAAACATGCTAAGTTATGGTACGCTAGATGGAGTTCAGGATGACTTCACTTTGAAGAGTGATATGCATTCAATCATGGCTCATTTACAGAACTGGGCTACAGTGTCTGATATCCCCATTCCTGATCAGCGAGCAAAAGACAAAGGCCCTAACCCTAACCCTTTCCGCTTCCAATATCCAGATATTATATATTTGAATATATTATCTTATATTCAAATCAGAGAGAAAAATAATCATAAACATGCTAAGTTATGGTAAGCTAGATGGAGTTCAGGATGACTTCACTTTGAAGAGTTATATGCATTCTATCATGGCTCATTTCCAGAACTGGGCTACAGTGTCTGATATCCCCATTCCTGATCAGCTAGCAAAAGACAAAGGCCCTAACCCTAACCCTAACCCTTTCCGCTTACAATATACAGATATTATATATTTGAATATATTATCTTATATTCAAATCAGAGAGAAAAATAATCATAAACATGCTAAGTTATGGTACGCTAGATGGAGTTTAGGATGACTTCACTTTGAAGAGTGATATGCATTCAATCATGGCTCATTTACAGAACTGGGCTACAGTGTCTGATATCCCCATTCCTGATCAGCTAGCAAAAGACAAAGGCCCTAACCCTAACCCTAACCCTAACCCTAACCCTTTCCGCTTCCAATATACAGATATTATATATTTGAATATATTATCTTATATTCAAATCAGAGAGAAAAATAATCATAAACATGCTAAGTTATGGTACGCTAGATGGAGTTCAGGATGACTTCCCTTTGAAGGGTGATATGCATTCAATCATGGCTCTTTTACAGAACTGGGCTACAGTGTCTGATATCCCCATTCCTGATCAGCTAGCAAAAGACAAAGGCCCTAACCCTAACCCTAACCCTAACCCTTTCCGCTTCCAATATACAGATTTTATATATTTGAATATATTATCTTATATTCAAATCAGAGAGAAAAATAATCATAAACATGCTAAGTTATGGTACGCTAGATGGAGTTCAGGATGACTTCACTTTGAAGGGTGATATGCATTCAATCATGGCTCATTTACAGAACTGGCCTACAGTGTCTGATATCCCCATTCCTGATCAGCTAGAAAAAGACAAAGGCCCTAACCCTAACCCTAAACCTAACCCTAACCCTTTCCTTTTCCAATATACAGATATTATATATTTGAATATATTATCTTATATTCAAATCAGAGAGAAAAATAATCATAAACATGCTAAGTTATGGTACGCTAGATGGAGTTCAGGATGACTTCACTTTGAAGAGTGATATGCATTCAATCATGGCTCATTTACAGAACTGGGCTACAGTGTCTGATATCCCCATTCTTGATCAGCTAGCAAAAGAAAAAGGCCCTAACCCTAACCCTAACCCTAACCCTAACCCTTTCCGCTTCCAATATACAGATATTATATATTTGAATATATTATCTTATATTCAAATCAGAGAGAAAAATAATCATAAACATGCTAAGTTATGGTACGCTAGATGGAGTTCAGGATGACTTCACTTTGAAGGGTGATATGCATTCAATCATGGCTCTTTTACAGAACTGGGCTACAGTGTCTGATATCCCCATTCCTGATCAGCTAGCAAAAGACAAAGGCCCTAACCCTAACCCTAACCCTAACCCTAACCCTTTCCGCTTCCAATATACAGATATTATATATTTGAATATATTATCTTATATTCAAATCAGAGAGAAAAATAATCATAAACATGCTAAGTTATGGTACGCTAGATGGAGTTCAGGATGACTTCACTTTGAAGGGTGATATGCATTCAATCATGGCTCTTTTACAGAACTGGGCTACAGTGTCTGATATCCCCATTCCTGATCAGCGAGCAAAAGACAAAGGCCCTAACCCTAACCCTTTCCGCTTCCAATATCCAGATATTATATATTTGAATATATTATCTTATATTCAAATCAGAGAGAAAAATAATCATAAACATGCTAAGTTATGGTAAGCTAGGTGGAGTTCAGGATGACTTCACTTTGAAGAGTGATATGCATTCAATCATGGCTCATTTACAGAACTGGGCTACAGTGTCTGATATCCCCATTCCTGATCAGCTAGCAAAAGACAAAGGCCCTAACCCTAACCCTAACCCTAACCCTAACCCTTTCCGCTTCCAATATACAGATATTATATATTTGAATATATTATCTTATATTCAAATCAGAGAGAAAAATAATCATAAACATGCTAAGTTATGGTACGCTAGATGGAGTTCAGGATGACTTCACTTTGAAGGGTGATATGCATTCAATCATGGCTCTTTTACAGAACTGGGCTACAGTGTCTGATATCCCCATTCCTGATCAGCTAGCAAAAGACAAAGGCCCTAACCCTAACCCTAACCCTAACCCTTTCCGCTTCCAATATACAGATATTATATATTTGAATATATTATCTTATATTCAAATCAGAGAGAAAAATAATCATAAACATGTTAAGTTATGGTATGCTAGATGGAGTTCAGGATGACTTCACTTTGAAGAGTGATATGCATTCAATCATGGCTCATTTACAGAACTGGGCTACAGTGTCTGATATCCCCATTCCTGATCAGCTAGAAAAAGACAAAGGCCCTAACCCTAACCCTAAACCTAACCCTAACCCTTTCCTTTTCCAATATACAGATATTATATATTTGAATATATTATCTTATATTCAAATCAGTGAGAAAAATAATCATAAACATGCTAAGTTATGGTACGCTAGATGGAGTTCAGGATGACTTCGCTTTGAAGAGTGATATGCATTCAATCATGGCTCATTTACAGAACTGGGCTACAGTGTCTGATATCCCCATTCCTGATCAGCTAGCAAAAGACAAAGGCCCTAACCCTAATCCTAATCCTAACCCTAATCCTAACCCTTTCCGCTTACAATATACAGATATTATATGTTTAAATATATTATCTTATATTCAAATCAGAGAGAAAAATAATCGTAAACATGCTAAGTTATGGTACGCTAGATGGAGTTCAGGATGACTTCACTTTGAAGAGTGATATGCATTCAATCATGGCTCATTTACAGAACTGGGCTACAGTGTCTGATATCCCCATTCCTGATCAGCTAGCAAAAGACAAAGGCCCTAACCCTAACCCTAACCCTAACCCTAACACTTTCCGCTTCTAATATACAGATATTATATATTTGAATATATTATCTTATATTCAAATCAGAGAGAAAAATAATCATAAACATACAAAGTTATGGTACGCTAGATGGAGTTTAGGATGACTTCACTTTGAAGAGTGATATGCACTCAATCATGGCTCATTTACAAAACTGGGCTACAGTGTCTGATATCCCCATTCCTGATCAGCTAGCAAAAGACAAAGGCCCTAACCCTAACCCTAACCCTAACCCTTTCCGCTTCCAATATACAGATATTATATATTTGAATGTATTATCTTATATTCAAATCAGAGAGAAAAATAATCATAAACATGCTAAGTTATGGTACGCTAGATGGAGTTCAGGATGACTTCACTTTGAAGAGTGATATGCATTCAATCATGGCTCATTTACAGAACTGGGCTACAGTGTCTGATATCCCCATTCCTGATCAGCGAGCAAAAGACAAAGGCCCTAACCCTAACCCTTTCCGCTTCCAATATCCAGATATTATATATTTGAATATATTATCTTATATTCAAATCAGAGAGAAAAATAATCATAAACATGCTAAGTTATGGTAAGCTAGGTGGAGTTCAGGATGACTTCACTTTGAAGAGTGATATGCATTCAATCATGGCTCATTTACAGAACTGGGCTACAGTGTCTGATATCCCCATTCCTGATCAGCTAGCAAAAGACAAAGGCCCTAACCCTAACCCTAACCCTAACCCTAACCCTTTCCGCTTCCAATATACAGATATTATATATTTGAATATATTATCTTATATTCAAATCAGAGAGAAAAATAATCATAAACATGCTAAGTTATGGTACGCTAGATGGAGTTCAGGATGACTTCACTTTGAAGGGTGATATGCATTCAATCATGGCTCTTTTACAGAACTGGGCTACAGTGTCTGATATCCCCATTCCTGATCAGCTAGCAAAAGACAAAGGCCCTAACCCTAACCCTAACCCTAACCCTAACCCTTTCCGCTTCCAATATACAGATATTATATATTTGAATATATTATCTTATATTCAAATCAGAGAGAAAAATAATCATAAACATGCTAAGTTATGGTACGCTAGATGGAGTTCAGGATGACTTCACTTTGAAGGGTGATATGCATTCAATCATGGCTCTTTTACAGAACTGGGCTACAGTGTCTGATATCCCCATTCCTGATCAGCTAGCAAAAGACAAAGGCCCTAACCCTAACCCTAACCCTAACCCTAACCCTAACCCTTTCCGCTTCCAATATACAGATATTATATATTTGAATATATTATCTTATATTCAAATCAGAGAGAAAAATAATCATAAACATGCTAAGTTATGGTACGCTAGATGGAGTTCAGGATGACTTCACTTTGAAGGGTGATATGCATTCAATCATGGCTCTTTTACAGAACTGGGCTACAGTGTCTGATATCCCCATTCCTGATCAGCTAGCAAAAGACAAAGGCCCTAACCCTAACCCTAACCCTAACCCTTTCCGCTTCCAATATACAGATATTATATATTTGAATATATTATCTTATATTCAAATCAGAGAGAAAAATAATCATAAACATGCTAAGTTATGGTACGCTAGATGGAGTTCAGGATGACTTCACTTTGAAGAGTGATATGCATTCAATCAAGGCTCATTTACAGAACTGGGCTACAGTGTCTGATATCCCCATTCCTGATCAGCTAGAAAAAGACAAAGGCCCTAACCCTAACCCTAAACCTAACCCTAACCCTTTCCTTTTCCAATATACAGATATTATATATTTGAATATATTATCTTATATTCAAATCAGTGAGAAAAATAATCATAAACATGCTAAGTTATGGTACGCTAGATGGAGTTCAGGATGACTTCGCTTTGAAGAGTGATATGCATTCAATCATGGCTCATTTACAGAACTGGGCTACAGTGTCTGATATCCCCATTCCTGATCAGCTAGCAAAAGACAAAGGCCCTAACCCTAATCCTAATCCTAACCCTAATCCTAACCCTTTCCGCTTACAATATACAGAT
This sequence comes from Natrix helvetica, assembly GCF_964273705.1. Lineage (NCBI taxonomy): Eukaryota > Metazoa > Chordata > Lepidosauria > Squamata > Natricidae > Natrix > Natrix helvetica. The sequence goes on from NW_028113529.1 coordinate 16,502, forward strand.
ATTATATGTTTAAATATATTATCTTATATTCAAATCAGAGAGAAAAATAATCGTAAACATGCTAAGTTATGGTACGCTAGATGGAGTTCAGGATGACTTCACTTTGAAGAGTGATATGCATTCAATCATGGCTCATTTACAGAACTGGGCTACAGTGTCTGATATCCCCATTCCTGATCAGCTAGCAAAAGACAAAGGCCCTAACCCTAACCCTAACCCTAACCCTAACACTTTCCGCTTCTAATATACAGATATTATATATTTGAATATATTATCTTATATTCAAATCAGAGAGAAAAATAATCATAAACATACAAAGTTATGGTACGCTAGATGGAGTTTAGGATGACTTCACTTTGAAGAGTGATATGCACTCAATCATGGCTCATTTACAAAACTGGGCTACAGTGTCTGATATCCCCATTCCTGATCAGCTAGCAAAAGACAAAGGCCCTAACCCTAACCCTAACCCTTTCCGCTTCCAATATACAGATATTATATATTTGAATGTATTATCTTATATTCAAATCAGAGAGAAAAATAATCATAAACATGCTAAGTTATGGTACACTAGATGGAGTTCAGGATGACTTCACTTTGAAGAGTGATATGCATTCAATCATGGCTCATTTACAGAACTGGGCTACAGTGTCTGATATCCCCATTCCTGATCAGCGAGCAAAAGACAAAGGCCCTAACCCTAACCCTTTCCGCTTCCAATATCCAGATATTATATATTTGAATATATTATCTTATATTCAAATCAGAGAGAAAAATAATCATAAACATGCTAAGTTATGGTAAGCTAGGTGGAGTTTAGGATGACTTCACTTTGAAGAGTGATATGCATTCAATCATGGCTCATTTACAGAACTGGGCTACAGTGTCTGATATCCCCATTCCTGATCAGCTAGCAAAAGACAAAGGCCCTAACCCTAACCCTAACCCTAACCCTAACCCTTTCCGCTTCCAATATACAGATATTATATGTTTGAATATATTATCTTATATTCAAATCAGAGAGAAAAATAATCATAAACATGCTAAGTTATGGTACGCTAGATGGAGTTCAGGATGACTTCACTTTGAAGGGTGATATGCATTCAATCATGGCTCATTTACAGAACTGGGCTACAGTGTCTGATATCCCCATTCCTGATCAGCTAGGAAAAGACAAAGGCCCTAACCCTAACCCTAACCCTAACCCTAACCCTTTCCGCTTCCAATATACAGATATTATATATTTGAATATATTATCTTATATTCAAATCAGAGAGAAAAATAATCATAAACATGCTAAGTTATGGTACGCTAGATGGAGTTCAGGATGACTTCACTTTGAAGGGTGATATGCATTCAATCATGGCTCTTTTACAGAACTGGGCTACAGTGTCTGATATCCCCATTCCTGATCAGCTAGCAAAAGACAAAGGCCCTAACCCTAACCCTAACCCTAACCCTAACCCTAACCCTTTCCGCTTCCAATATACAGATATTATATATTTGAATATATTATCTTATATTCAAATCAGAGAGAAAAATAATCATAAACATGCTAAGTTATGGTACGCTAGATGGAGTTCAGGATGACTTCACTTTGAAGGGTGATATGCATTCAATCATGGCTCTTTTACAGAACTGGGCTACAGTGTCTGATATCCCCATTCCTGATCAGCTAGCAAAAGACAAAGGCCCTAACCCTAACCCTAACCCTAACCCTTTCCGCTTCCAATATACAGATATTATATATTTGAATATATTATCTTATATTCAAATCAGAGAGAAAAATAATCATAAACATGTTAAGTTATGGTATGCTAGATGGAGTTCAGGATGACTTCACTTTGAAGAGTGATATGCATTCAATCAAGGCTCATTTACAGAACTGGGCTACAGTGTCTGATATCCCCATTCCTGATCAGCTAGAAAAAGACAAAGGCCCTAACCCTAACCCTAAACCTAACCCTAACCCTTTCCTTTTCCAATATACAGATATTATATATTTGAATATATTATCTTATATTCAAATCAGTGAGAAAAATAATCATAAACATGCTAAGTTATGGTACGCTAGATGGAGTTCAGGATGACTTCGCTTTGAAGAGTGATATGCATTCAATCATGGCTCATTTACAGAACTGGGCTACAGTGTCTGATATCCCCATTCCTGATCAGCTAGCAAAAGACAAAGGCCCTAACCCTAACCCTAACCCTAACCCTAACACTTTCCGCTTCTAATATACAGATATTATATATTTGAATATATTATCTTATATTCAAATCAGAGAGAAAAATAATCATAAACATACAAAGTTATGGTACGCTAGATGGAGTTTAGGATGACTTCACTTTGAAGAGTGATATGCACTCAATCATGGCTCATTTACAAAACTGGGCTACAGTGTCTGATATCCCCATTCCTGATCAGCTAGCAAAAGACAAAGGCCCTAACCCTAACCCTAACCCTTTCCGCTTCCAATATACAGATATTATATATTTGAATGTATTATCTTATATTCAAATCAGAGAGAAAAATAATCATAAACATGCTAAGTTATGGTACACTAGATGGAGTTCAGGATGACTTCACTTTGAAGAGTGATATGCATTCAATCATGGCTCATTTACAGAACTGGGCTACAGTGTCTGATATCCCCATTCCTGATCAGCGAGCAAAAGACAAAGGCCCTAACCCTAACCCTTTCCGCTTCCAATATCCAGATATTATATATTTGAATATATTATCTTATATTCAAATCAGAGAGAAAAATAATCATAAACATGCTAAGTTATGGTAAGCTAGGTGGAGTTTAGGATGACTTCACTTTGAAGAGTGATATGCATTCAATCATGGCTCATTTACAGAACTGGGCTACAGTGTCTGATATCCCCATTCCTGATCAGCTAGCAAAAGACAAAGGCCCTAACCCTAACCCTAACCCTAACCCTAACCCTTTCCGCTTCCAATATACAGATATTATATATTTGAATATATTATCTTATATTCAAATCAGAGAGAAAAATAATCATAAACATGCTAAGTTATGGTACGCTAGATGGAGTTCAGGATGACTTCACTTTGAAGGGTGATATGCATTCAATCATGGCTCTTTTACAGAACTGGGCTACAGTGTCTGATATCCCCATTCCTGATCAGCTAGCAAAAGACAAAGGCCCTAACCCTAACCCTAACCCTAACCCTAACCCTTTCCGCTTCCAATATACAGATATTATATATTTGAATATATTATCTTATATTCAAATCAGAGAGAAAAATAATCATAAACATGCTAAGTTATGGTACGCTAGATGGAGTTCAGGATGACTTCACTTTGAAGGGTGATATGCATTCAATCATGGCTCTTTTACAGAACTGGGCTACAGTGTCTGATATCCCCATTCCTGATCAGCTAGCAAAAGACAAAGGCCCTAACCCTAACCCTAACCCTAACCCTTTCCGCTTCCAATATACAGATATTATATATTTGAATATATTATCTTATATTCAAATCAGAGAGAAAAATAATCATAAACATGCTAAGTTATGGTACGCTAGATGGAGTTCAGGATGACTTCACTTTGAAGGGTGATATGCATTCAATCATGGCTCTTTTACAGAACTGGGCTACAGTGTCTGATATCCCCATTCCTGATCAGCTAGCAAAAGACAAAGGCCCTAACCCTAACCCTAACCCTAGTCCCGAGTCCCTTTTTGGGAAAGGGGGCGGTTTAGAAATGCGAAGAATAAATCCTAATCCTAACCCTAACCCTTTCCTTTTCCAATATACAGATATTATATATTTGAATATATTATCTTATATTCAAATCAGAGAGAAAAATAATCATAAACATGCTAAGTTATGGTACGCTAGATGGAGTTCAGGATGACTTCACTTTGAAGAGTGATATGCATTCAATCATGGCTCATTTACAGAACTGGGCTACAGTGTCTGATATCCCCATTCCTGATCAGCTAGCAAAAGACAAAGGCCCTAACCCTAACCCTAACCCTAACCCTAACCCTTTCCGCTTCCAATATACAGATATTATATATTTGAATATATTATCTTATATTCAAATCAGAGAGAAAAATAATCATAAACATGCTAAGTTAAGGTACGCTAGATGGAGTTCAGGATGACTTCACTTTGAAGGGTGATATGCATTCAATCATGGCTCTTTTACAGAACTGGGCTACAGTGTCTGATATCCCCATTCCTGATCAGCTAGCAAAAGACAAAGGCCCTAACCCTAACCCTAACCCTAACCCTAACCCTTTCCGCTTCCAATATACAGATATTATATATTTGAATATATTATCTTATATTCAAATCAGAGAGAAAAATAATCATAAACATGCTAAGTTATGGTACGCTAGATGGAGTTCAGGATGACTTCACTTTGAAGGGTGATATGCATTCAATCATGGCTCATTTACAGAACTGGGCTACAGTGTCTGATATCCCCATTCCTGATCAGCTAGCAAAAGACAAAGGCCCTAACCCTAATCCTAATCCTAACCCTAACCCTAACCCTTTCCGCTTACAATATACAGATATTATATGTTTAAATATATTATCTTATATTCAAATCAGAGAGAAAAATAATCATAAACATGCTAAGTTATGGTACGCTAGATGGAGTTCAGGATGACTTCACTTTGAAGAGTGATATGCATTCAATCATGGCTCATTTACAGAACTGGGCTACAGTGTCTGATATCCCCATTCCTGATCAGCTAGCAAAAGACAAAGGCCCTAACCCTAACCCTAACCCTAACCCTAACACTTTCCGCTTCTAATATACAGATATTATATATTTGAATATATTATCTTATATTCAAATCAGAGAGAAAAATAATCATAAACATACAAAGTTATGGTACGCTAGATGGAGTTTAGGATGACTTCACTTTGAAGAGTGATATGCACTCAATCATGGCTCATTTACAAAACTGGGCTACAGTGTCTGATATCCCCATTCCTGATCAGCTAGCAAAAGACAAAGGCCCTAACCCTAACCCTAACCCTTTCCGCTTCCAATATACAGATATTATATATTTGAATGTATTATCTTATATTCAAATCAGAGAGAAAAATAATCATAAACATGCTAAGTTATGGTACACTAGATGGAGTTCAGGATGACTTCACTTTGAAGAGTGATATGCATTCAATCATGGCTCATTTACAGAACTGGGCTACAGTGTCTGATATCCCCATTCCTGATCAGCGAGCAAAAGACAAAGGCCCTAACCCTAACCCTTTCCGCTTCCAATATCCAGATATTATATATTTGAATATATTATCTTATATTCAAATCAGAGAGAAAAATAATCATAAACATGCTAAGTTATGGTAAGCTAGGTGGAGTTTAGGATGACTTCACTTTGAAGAGTGATATGCATTCAATCATGGCTCATTTACAGAACTGGGCTACAGTGTCTGATATCCCCATTCCTGATCAGCTAGCAAAAGACAAAGGCCCTAACCCTAACCCTAACCCTAACCCTAACCCTTTCCTCTTCCAATATACAGATATTATATATTTGAATATATTATCTTATATTCAAATCAGAGAGAAAAATAATCATAAACATGCTAAGTTATGGTACGCTAGATGGAGTTCAGGATGACTTCACTTTGAAGGGTGATATGCATTCAATCATGGCTCTTTTACAGAACTGGGCTACAGTGTCTGATATCCCCATTCCTGATCAGCTAGCAAAAGACAAAGGCCCTAACCCTAACCCTAACCCTAACCCTTTCCGCTTCCAATATACAGATATTATATATTTGAATATATTATCTTATATTCAAATCAGAGAGAAAAATAATCATAAACATGCTAAGTTATGGTACGCTAGATGGAGTTCAGGATGACTTCACTTTGAAGGGTGATATGCATTCAATCATGGCTCTTTTACAGAACTGGGCTACAGTGTCTGATATCCCCATTCCTGATCAGCTAGCAAAAGACAAAGGCCCTAACCCTAACCCTAACCCTAGTCCCGAGTCCCTTTTTGGGAAAGGGGGCGGTTTAGAAATGCGAAGAATAAATCCTAATCCTAACCCTAACCCTTTCCTTTTCCAATATACAGATATTATATATTTGAATATATTATCTTATATTCAAATCAGAGAGAAAAATAATCATAAACATGCTAAGTTATGGTACGCTAGATGGAGTTCAGGATGACTTCACTTTGAAGAGTGATATGCATTCAATCATGGCTCATTTACAGAACTGGGCTACAGTGTCTGATATCCCCATTCCTGATCAGCTAGCAAAAGACAAAGGCCCTAACCCTAACCCTAACCCTAACCCTAACCCTTTCCGCTTCCAATATACAGATATTATATATTTGAATATATTATCTTATATTCAAATCAGAGAGAAAAATAATCATAAACATGCTAAGTTAAGGTACGCTAGATGGAGTTCAGGATGACCTCACTTTGAAGGGTGATATGCATTCAATCATGGCTCTTTTACAGAACTGGGCTACAGTGTCTGATATCCCCATTCCTGATCAGCTAGCAAAAGACAAAGGCCCTAACCCTAACCCTAACCCTAACCCTTTCCGCTTCCAATATACAGATATTATATATTTGAATATATTATCTTATATTCAAATCAGAGAGAAAAATAATCATAAACATGCTAAGTTATGGTACGCTAGATGGAGTTCAGGATGACTTCACTTTGAAGGGTGATATGCATTCAATCATGGCTCATTTACAGAACTGGGCTACAGTGTCTGATATCCCCATTCCTGATCAGCTAGCAAAAGACAAAGGCCCTAACCCTAATCCTAATCCTAACCCTAACCCTAACCCTTTCCGCTTACAATATACAGATATTATATGTTTAAATATATTATCTTATATTCAAATCAGAGAGAAAAATAATCATAAACATGCTAAGTTATGGTACGCTAGATGGAGTTCAGGATGACTTCACTTTGAAGAGTGATATGCATTCAATCATGGCTCATTTACAGAACTGGGCTACAGTGTCTGATATCCCCATTCCTGATCAGCTAGCAAAAGACAAAGGCCCTAACCCTAACCCTAACCCTAACCCTTTCCGCTTCTAATATACAGATATTATATATTTGAATATATTATCTTATATTCAAATCAGAGAGAAAAATAATCATAAGCATGCTAAGTTATGGTAAGCTAGATGGGGTTCAGGATCACTTCACTTTGAAGAGTGATATGCATTCAATCATGGCTCATTTACAAAACTGGGCTACAGTGTCTGATATCCCCATTCCTGATCAGCTAGCAAAAGACAAAGGCCCTAACCCTAACCCTAACCCTAACCCTTTCCGCTTCCAATATACAGATATTATATATTTGAATGTATTATCTTATATTCAAATCAGAGAGAAAAATAATCATAAACATGCTAAGTTATGGTACGCTAGATGGAGTTCAGGATGACTTCACTTTGAAGAGTGATATGCATTCAATCATGGCTCATTTACAGAACTGGGCTACAGTGTCTGATATCCCCATTCCTGATCAGCGAGCAAAAGACAAAGGCCCTAACCCTAACCCTTTCCGCTTCCAATATCCAGATATTATATATTTGAATATATTATCTTATATTCAAATCAGAGAGAAAAATAATCATAAACATGCTAAGTTATGGTAAGCTAGATGGAGTTCAGGATGACTTCACTTTGAAGAGTGATATGCATTCTTTCATGGCTCATTTACAGAACTGGGCTACAGTGTCTGATATCCCCATTCCTGATCAGCTAGCAAAAGACAAAGGCCCTAACCCTAACCCTAACCCTTTCCGCTTACAATATACAGATATTATATATTTGAATATATTATTTTATATTCAAATCAGAGAGAAAAATAATCATAAACATGCTAAGTTATGGTATGCTAGATGGAGTTTAGGATGACTTCACTTTGAAGAGTGATATGCATTCAATCATGGCTCATTTACAAAACTGGGCTACAGTGTCTGATATCCCCATTCCTGATCAGCTAGCAAAAGACAAAGGACCTAACACTCACCCTAACCCTAACCCTAACCCTTTCCGCTTACAATATACAGATATTATATATTTGAATATATTATCTTATATTCAAATCAGAGAGAAAAATAATCATAAGCATGCTAAGTTATGGTAAGCTAGATGGGTTTCAGGATCACTTTACTTTGAAGAGTGATATGCATTCAATCATGGCTCATTTACAGAACTGTGCTACAGTGTCTGATATCCCCATTCCGGATTAGCTAGCAAAAGACAAAGGCCCTAACCCTAACCCTTTCCGCTTCCAATATCCAGATATTATATATTTGAATATATTATCTTATATTCAAATCAGAGAGAAAAATAATCATAAACATGCTAAGTTATGGTAAGCTAGATGGAGTTCAGGATGACTTCACTTTGAAGAGTGATATGCATTCAATCATGGCTCATTTACAGAACTGGGCTACAGTGTCTGATATCCCCATTCCTGATCAGCTAGCAAAAGACAAAGGCCCTAACCCTAACCCTAACCCTAACCCTAACCCTTTCCGCTTCCAATATACAGATATTATATATTTGAATATATTATCTTATATTCAAATCAGAGAGAAAAATAATCATAAACATGCTAAGTTATGGTACGCTAGATGGAGTTCAGGATGACTTCACTTTGAAGGGTGATATGCATTCAATCATGGCTCTTTTACAGAACTGGGCTACAGTGTCTGATATCCCCATTCCTGATCAGCTAGCAAAAGACAAAGGCCCTAACCCTAACCCTAACCCTAACCCTAACCCTTTCCGCTTCCAATATACAGATATTATATATTTGAATATATTATCTTATATTCAAATCAGAGAGAAAAATAATCATAAACATGCTAAGTTATGGTACGCTAGATGGAGTTCAGGATGACTTCACTTTGAAGGGTGATATGCATTCAATCATGGCTCTTTTACAGAACTGGGCTACAGTGTCTGATATCCCCATTCCTGATCAGCTAGCAAAAGACAAAGGCCCTAACCCTAACCCTAACCCTAACCCTTTCCGCTTCCAATATACAGATATTATATATTTGAATATATTATCTTATATTCAAATCAGAGAGAAAAATAATCATAAACATGCTAAGTTATGGTACGCTAGATGGAGTTCAGGATGACTTCACTTTGAAGGGTGATATGCATTCAATCATGGCTCATTTACAGAACTGGGCTACAGTGTCTGATATCCCCATTCCTGATCAGCTAGCAAAAGACAAAGGCCCTAACCCTAATCCTAATCCTAACCCTAACCCTAACCCTTTCCGCTTACAATATACAGATATTATATGTTTAAATATATTATCTTATATTCAAATCAGAGAGAAAAATAATCATAAACATGCTAAGTTATGGTACGCTAGATGGAGTTCAGGATGACTTCACTTTGAAGAGTGATATGCATTCAATCATGGCTCATTTACAGAACTGGGCTACAGTGTCTGATATCCCCATTCCTGATCAGCTAGCAAAAGACAAAGGCCCTAACCCTAACCCTAACCCTAACCCTTTCCGCTTCTAATATACAGATATTATATATTTGAATATATTATCTTATATTCAAATCAGAGAGAAAAATAATCATAAACATACGAAGTTATGGTACGCTAGATGGAGTTTAGGATGACTTCACTTTGAAGAGTGATATGCATTCAATCATGGCTCATTTACAAAACTGGGCTACAGTGTCTGATATCCCCATTCCTGATCAGCGAGCAAAAGACAAAGGCCCTAACCCTAACCCTTTCCGCTTCCAATATCCAGATATTATATATTTGAATATATTATCTTATATTCAAATCAGAGAGAAAAATAATCATAAACATGCTAAGTTATGGTAAGCTAGATGGAGTTCAGGATGACTTCACTTTGAAGAGTGATATGCATTCTATCATGGCTCATTTACAGAACTGGGCTACAGTGTCTGATATCCCCATTCCTGATCAGCTAGCAAAAGACAAAGGCCCTAACCCTAACCCTAACCCTTTCCGCTTACAATATACAGATATTATATATTTGAATATATTATCTTATATTCAAATCAGAGAGAAAAATAATCATAAACATGCTAAGTTATGGTATGCTAGATGGAGTTTAGGATGACTTCACTTTGAAGAGTGATATGCATTCAATCATGGCTCATTTACAAAACTGGGCTACAGTGTCTGATATCCCCATTCCTGATCAGCTAGCAAAAGACAAAGGACCTAACACTAACCCTAACCCTAACCCTAACCCTTTCCGCTTACAATATACAGATATTATATATTTGAATATATTATCTTATATTCAAATCAGAGAGAAAAATAATCATAAGCATGCTAAGTTATGGTAAGCTAGATGGGTTTCAGGATCACTTTACTTTGAAGAGTGATATGCATTCAATCATGGCTCATTTACAGAACTGTGCTACAGTGTCTGATATCCCCATTCCGGATTAGCTAGCAAAAGACAAAGGACCTAACACTAACCCTAACCCTAACCCTTTCCGCTTCCAATATACAGATATTATATATTTGAATATATTATCTTATATTCAAATCAGAGAGAAAAATAATCATAAACATGCTAAGTTATGGTACGCTAGATGGAGTTCAGGATGACTTCACTTTGAAGGGTGATATGCATTCAATCATGGCTCTTTTACAGAACTGGGCTACAGTGTCTGATATCCCCATTCCTGATCAGCTAGCAAAAGACAAAGGCCCTAACCCTAACCCTAACCCTAACCCTAACCCTTTCCGCTTCCAATATACAGATATTATATATTTGAATATATTATCTTATATTCAAATCAGAGAGAAAAATAATCATAAACATGCTAAGTTATGGTAAGCTAGATGGAGTTCAGGATGACTTCACTTTGAAGAGTGATATGCATTCTATCATGGCTCATTTACAGAACTGGGCTACAGTGTCTGATATCCCCATTCCTGATCAGCTAGCAAAAGACAAAGGCCCTAACCCTAACCCTAACCCTTTCCGCTTACAATATACAGATATTATAAATTTGAATATATTATCTTATATTCAAATCAGAGAGAAAAATAATCATAAACATGCTAAGTTATGGTACGCTAGATGGAGTTTAGGATGACTTCACTTTGAAGAGTGATATGCATTCAATCATGGCTCATTTACAGAACTGGGCTACAGTGTCTGATATCCCCATTCCTGATCAGCTAGCAAAAGACAAAGGCCCTAACCCTAACCCTTTCCGCTTCCAATATCCAGATATTATATATTTGAATATATTATCTTATATTCAAATCAGAGAGAAAAATAATCATAAACATGCTAAGTTATGGTAAGCTAGATGGAGTTCAGGATGACTTCACTTTGAAGAGTGATATGCATTCTATCATGGCTCATTTACAGAACTGGGCTACAGTGTCTGATATCCCCATTCCTGATCAGCTAGCAAAAGACAAAGGCCCTAACCCTAACCCTAACCCTTTCCGCTTACAATATACAGATATTATAAATTTGAATATATTATCTTATATTCAAATCAGAGAGAAAAATAATCATAAACATGCTAAGTTATGGTACGCTAGATGGAGTTTAGGATGACTTCACTTTGAAGAGTGATATGCATTCAATCATGGCTCATTTACAGAACTGGGCTACAGTGTCTGATATCCCCATTCCTGATCAGCTAGCAAAAGACAAAGGCCCTAACCCTAACCCTAACCCTAACCCTAACCCTTTCCGCTTCCAATATACAGATATTATATATTTGAATATATTATCTTATATTCAAATCAGAGAGAAAAATAATCATAAACATGCTAAGTTATGGTACGCTAGATGGAGTTCAGGATGACTTCACTTTGAATGGTGATATGCATTCAATCATGGCTCTTTTACAGAACTGGGCTACAGTGTCTGATATCCCCATTCCTGATCAGCTAGCAAAAGACAAAGGCCCTAACCCTAACCCTAACCCTAACCCTTTCCGCTTCCAATATACAGATATTATATATTTGAATGTATTATCTTATATTCAAATCAGAGAGTAAAATAATCATAAACATGCTAAGTTATGGTACGCTAGATGGAGTTCAGGATGACTTCACTTTGAAGAGTGATATGCATTCAATCATGGCTCATTTACAGAACTGGGCTACAGTGTCTGATATCCCCATTTCTGATCAGCGAGCAAAAGACAAAGGCCCTAACCCTAACCCTTTCCGCTTCCAATATCCAGATATTATATATTTGAATATATTATCTTATATTCAAATCAGAGAGAAAAATAATCATAAACATGCTAAGTTATGGTAAGCTAGATGGAGTTCAGGATGACTTCACTTTGAAGAGTGATATGCATTCTATCATGGCTCATTTACAGAACTGGGCTACAGTGTCTGATATCCCCATTCCTGATCAGCTAGCAAAAGACAAAGGCCCTAACCCTAACCCTAACCCTTTCCGCTTACAATATACAGATATTATAAATTTGAATATATTATCTTATATTCAAATCAGAGAGAAAAATAATCATAAACATGCTAAGTTATGGTACGCTAGATGGAGTTTAGGATGACTTCACTTTGAAGAGTGATATGCATTCAATCATGGCTCATTTACAGAACTGGGCTACAGTGTCTGATATCCCCATTCCTGATCAGCTAGCAAAAGACAAAGGCCCTAACCCTAACCCTAACCCTAACCCTTTCCACTTCCAATATACAGATATTATATATTTGAATATATTATCTTATATTCAAATCAGAGAGAAAAATAATCATAAACATGCTAAGTTATGGTACGCTAGATGGAGTTCAGGATGACTTCACTTTGAAGGGTGATATGCATTCAATCATGGCTCTTTTACAGAACTGGGCTACAGTGTCTGATATCCCCATTCCTGATCAGCTAGCAAAAGACAAAGGCCCTAACCCTAACCCTAACCCTAACCCTTTCCGCTTCCAATATACAGATATTATATATTTGAATGTATTATCTTATATTCAAATCAGAGAGAAAAATAATCATAAACATGCTAAGTTATGGTACGCTAGATGGAGTTCAGGATGACTTCACTTTGAAGAGTGATATGCATTCAATCATGGCTCATTTACAGAACTGGGCTACAGTGTCTGATATCCCCATTCCTGATCAGCGAGCAAAAGACAAAGGCCCTAACCCTAACCCTTTCCGCTTCCAATATCCAGATATTATATATTTGAATATATTATCTTATATTCAAATCAGAGAGAAAAATAATCATAAACATGCTAAGTTATGGTAAGCTAGATGGAGTTCAGGATGACTTCACTTTGAAGAGTGATATGCATTCTATCATGCCTCATTTACAGAACTGGGCTACAGTGTCTGATATCCCCATTCCTGATCAGCTAGCAAAAGACAAAGGCCCTAACCCTAACCCTAACCCTTTCCGCTTACAATATACAGATATTATATATTTGAATATATTATCTTATATTCAAATCAGAGAGAAAAATAATCATAAACATGCTAAGTTATGGTACGCTAGATGGAGTTTAGGATGACTTCACTTTGAAGAGTGATATGCATTCAATCATGGCTCATTTACAGAACTGGGCTACAGTGTCTGATATCCCCATTCCGGATTACCTAGCAAAAGATAAAGGACCTAACACTAACCCTAACCCTAACCCTTTCCGCTTACAATATACAGATATTATATATTTGAATATATTATCTTATATTCAAATCAGAGAGAAAAATAATCATAAGCATGCTAAGTTATGGTAAGCTAGATGGGGTTCAGGATCACTTTACTTTGAAGAGTGATATGCATTCAATCATGGCTCATTTACAGAACTGGGCTACAGTGTCTGATATCCCCATTCCGGATTACCTAGCAAAAGATAAAGGACCTAACACTAACCCTAACCCTAACCCTTTCCGCTTACAATATACAGATATTATATATTTGAATATATTATCTTATATTCAAATCAGAGAGAAAAATAATCATAAGCATGCTAAGTTATGGTAAGCTAGATGGGGTTCAGGATCACTTCACTTTGAAGAGTGATATGCATTCAATCATGGCTCATTTACAGAACGGGGCTACAGTGTCTGATATCCCCATTCCTGAACAGCTAGCAAAAGACAAAGGCCCTAACCCTAACCCTAACCCTAGTCCCGAGTCCCTTTTTGGGAAAGGGGGCGGTTTAGAAATGCGAAGAATAAATCCTAATCCTAACCCTAACCCTTTCCGCTTCCAATATACAGATATTATATATTTGAATATATTATCTTATATTCAAATCAGAGAGAAAAATAATCATAAACATGCTAAGTTATGGTACGCTAGATGGAGTTCAGGATGACTTCACTTTGAAGGGTGATATGCATTCAATCATGGCTCTTTTACAGAACTGGGCTACAGTGTCTGATATCCCCATTCCTGATCAGCTAGCAAAAGACAAAGGCCCTAACCCTAACCCTAACCCTAACCCTAACCCTTTCCGCTTCCAATATACAGATATTATATATTTGAATATATTATCTTATATTCAAATCAGAGAGAAAAATAATCATAAACATGCTAAGTTATGGTACGCTAGATGGAGTTCAGGATGACTTCACTTTGAAGGGTGATATGCATTCAATCATGGCTCTTTTACAGAACTGGGCTACAGTGTCTGATATCCCCATTCCTGATGAGCTAGCAAAAGACAAAGGCCCTAACCCTAATCCTAATCCTAACCCTAACCCTAACCCTTTCCGCTTACAATATACAGATATTATATGTTTAAATATATTATCTTATATTCAAATCAGAGAGAAAAATAATCATAAACATGCTAAGTTATGGTACGCTAGATGGAGTTCAGGATGACTTCACTTTGAAGAGTGATATGCATTCAATCATGGCTCATTTACAGAACTGGGCTACAGTGTCTGATATCCCCATTCCTGATCAGCTAGCAAAAGACAAAGGCCCTAACCCTAACCCTAACCCTAACCCTAACCCTAACCCTTTCTGCTTACAATATACAGATATTATATATTTGAATATATTATCTTATATTCAAATCAGAGAGAAAAATAATCATAAACATGCTAAGTTATGGTATGCTAGATGGAGTTCAGGATGACTTCACTTTGAAGGGTGATATGCATTCAATCATGGCTCATTTACAGAACGGGGCTACAGTGTCTGATATCCCCATTCCTGAACAGCTAGCAAAAGACAAAGGCCCTAACCCTAACCCTAACCCTAGTCCCGAGTCCCTTTTTGGGAAAGGGGGCGGTTTAGAAATGCGAAGAATAAATCCTAATCCTAACCCTAACCCTTTCCGCTTCCAATATACAGATATTATATATTTGAATATATTATCTTATATTCAAATCAGAGAGAAAAATAATCATAAACATGCTAAGTTATGGTACGCTAGATGGAGTTCAGGATGACTTCACTTTGAAGGGTGATATGCATTCAATCATGGCTCTTTTACAGAACTGGGCTACAGTGTCTGATATCCCCATTCCTGATCAGCTAGCAAAAGACAAAGGCCCTAACCCTAACCCTAACCCTAACCCTAACCCTTTCCGCTTCCAATATACAGATATTATATATTTGAATATATTATCTTATATTCAAATCAGAGAGAAAAATAATCATAAACATGCTAAGTTATGGTACGCTAGATGGAGTTCAGGATGACTTCACTTTGAAGGGTGATATGCATTCAATCATGGCTCTTTTACAGAACTGGGCTACAGTGTCTGATATCCCCATTCCTGATGAGCTAGCAAAAGACAAAGGCCCTAACCCTAATCCTAATCCTAACCCTAACCCTAACCCTTTCCGCTTACAATATACAGATATTATATGTTTAAATATATTATCTTATATTCAAATCAGAGAGAAAAATAATCATAAACATGCTAAGTTATGGTACGCTAGATGGAGTTCAGGATGACTTCACTTTGAAGAGTGATATGCATTCAATCATGGCTCATTTACAGAACTGGGCTACAGTGTCTGATATCCCCATTCCTGATCAGCTAGCAAAAGACAAAGGCCCTAACCCTAACCCTAACCCTAACCCTTTCCGCTTCTAATATACAGATATTATATATTTGAATATATTATCTTATATTCAAATCAGAGAGAAAAATAATCATAAACATACGAAGTTATGGTACGCTAGATGGAGTTTAGGATGACTTCACTTTGAAGAGTGATATGCATTCAATCATGGCTCATTTACAAAACTGGGCTACAGTGTCTGATATCCCCATTCCTGATCAGCGAGCAAAAGACAAAGGCCCTAACCCTAACCCTTTCCGCTTCCAATATCCAGATATTATATATTTGAATATATTATCTTATATTCAAATCAGAGAGAAAAATAATCATAAACATGCTAAGTTATGGTAAGCTAGATGGAGTTCAGGATGACTTCACTTTGAAGAGTGATATGCATTCTATCATGGCTCATTTACAGAACTGGGCTACAGTGTCTGATATCCCCATTCCTGATCAGCTAGCAAAAGACAAAGGCCCTAACCCTAACCCTAACCCTTTCCGCTTACAATATACAGATATTATATATTTGAATATATTATCTTATATTCAAATCAGAGAGAAAAATAATCATAAACATGCTAAGTTATGGTATGCTAGATGGAGTTTAGGATGACTTCACTTTGAAGAGTGATATGCATTCAATCATGGCTCATTTACAAAACTGGGCTACAGTGTCTGATATCCCCATTCCTGATCAGCTAGCAAAAGACAAAGGACCTAACACTAACCCTAACCCTAACCCTAACCCTTTCCGCTTACAATATACAGATATTATATATTTGAATATATTATCTTATATTCAAATCAGAGAGAAAAATAATCATAAGCATGCTAAGTTATGGTAAGCTAGATGGGTTTCAGGATCACTTTACTTTGAAGAGTGATATGCATTCAATCATGGCTCATTTACAGAACTGTGCTACAGTGTCTGATATCCCCATTCCGGATTAGCTAGCAAAAGACAAAGGACCTAACACTAACCCTAACCCTAACCCTTTCCGCTTCCAATATACAGATATTATATATTTGAATATATTATCTTATATTCAAATCAGAGAGAAAAATAATCATAAACATGCTAAGTTATGGTACGCTAGATGGAGTTCAGGATGACTTCACTTTGAAGGGTGATATGCATTCAATCATGGCTCTTTTACAGAACTGGGCTACAGTGTCTGATATCCCCATTCCTGATCAGCTAGCAAAAGACAAAGGCCCTAACACTAACCCTAACCCTAACCCTTTCCGCTTCCAATATACAGATATTATATATTTGAATATATTATCTTATATTCAAATCAGAGAGAAAAATAATCATAAACATGCTAAGTTATGGTACGCTAGATGGAGTTCAGGATGACTTCACTTTGAAGGGTGATATGCATTCAATCATGGCTCTTTTACAGAACTGGGCTACAGTGTCTGATATCCCCATTCCTGATCAGCTAGCAAAAGACAAAGGCCCTAACCCTAACCCTAACCCTAACCCTAACCCTTTCCGCTTCCAATATACAGATATTATATATTTGAATATATTATCTTATATTCAAATCAGAGAGAAAAATAATCATAAACATGCTAAGTTATGGTAAGCTAGATGGAGTTCAGGATGACTTCACTTTGAAGAGTGATATGCATTCTATCATGGCTCATTTACAGAACTGGGCTACAGTGTCTGATATCCCCATTCCTGATCAGCTAGCAAAAGACAAAGGCCCTAACCCTAACCCTAACCCTTTCCGCTTACAATATACAGATATTATAAATTTGAATATATTATCTTATATTCAAATCAGAGAGAAAAATAATCATAAACATGCTAAGTTATGGTACGCTAGATGGAGTTTAGGATGACTTCACTTTGAAGAGTGATATGCATTCAATCATGGCTCATTTACAGAACTGGGCTACAGTGTCTGATATCCCCATTCCTGATCAGCTAGCAAAAGACAAAGGCCCTAACCCTAACCCTTTCCGCTTCCAATATCCAGATATTATATATTTGAATATATTATCTTATATTCAAATCAGAGAGAAAAATAATCATAAACATGCTAAGTTATGGTAAGCTAGATGGAGTTCAGGATGACTTCACTTTGAAGAGTGATATGCATTCTATCATGGCTCATTTACAGAACTGGGCTACAGTGTCTGATATCCCCATTCCTGATCAGCTAGCAAAAGACAAAGGCCCTAACCCTAACCCTAACCCTTTCCGCTTACAATATACAGATATTATAAATTTGAATATATTATCTTATATTCAAATCAGAGAGAAAAATAATCATAAACATGCTAAGTTATGGTACGCTAGATGGAGTTTAGGATGACTTCACTTTGAAGAGTGATATGCATTCAATCATGGCTCATTTACAGAACTGGGCTACAGTGTCTGATATCCCCATTCCTGATCAGCTAGCAAAAGACAAAGGCCCTAACCCTAACCCTAACCCTAACCCTAACCCTTTCCGCTTCCAATATACAGATATTATATATTTGAATATATTATCTTATATTCAAATCAGAGAGAAAAATAATCATAAACATGCTAAGTTATGGTACGCTAGATGGAGTTCAGGATGACTTCACTTTGAATGGTGATATGCATTCAATCATGGCTCTTTTACAGAACTGGGCTACAGTGTCTGATATCCCCATTCCTGATCAGCTAGCAAAAGACAAAGGCCCTAACCCTAACCCTAACCCTAACCCTTTCCGCTTCCAATATACAGATATTATATATTTGAATGTATTATCTTATATTCAAATCAGAGAGTAAAATAATCATAAACATGCTAAGTTATGGTACGCTAGATGGAGTTCAGGATGACTTCACTTTGAAGAGTGATATGCATTCAATCATGGCTCATTTACAGAACTGGGCTACAGTGTCTGATATCCCCATTTCTGATCAGCGAGCAAAAGACAAAGGCCCTAACCCTAACCCTTTCCGCTTCCAATATCCAGATATTATATATTTGAATATATTATCTTATATTCAAATCAGAGAGAAAAATAATCATAAACATGCTAAGTTATGGTAAGCTAGATGGAGTTCAGGATGACTTCACTTTGAAGAGTGATATGCATTCTATCATGGCTCATTTACAGAACTGGGCTACAGTGTCTGATATCCCCATTCCTGATCAGCTAGCAAAAGACAAAGGCCCTAACCCTAACCCTAACCCTTTCCGCTTACAATATACAGATATTATAAATTTGAATATATTATCTTATATTCAAATCAGAGAGAAAAATAATCATAAACATGCTAAGTTATGGTACGCTAGATGGAGTTTAGGATGACTTCACTTTGAAGAGTGATATGCATTCAATCATGGCTCATTTACAGAACTGGGCTACAGTGTCTGATATCCCCATTCCTGATCAGCTAGCAAAAGACAAAGGCCCTAACCCTAACCCTAACCCTAACCCTTTCCACTTCCAATATACAGATATTATATATTTGAATATATTATCTTATATTCAAATCAGAGAGAAAAATAATCATAAACATGCTAAGTTATGGTACGCTAGATGGAGTTCAGGATGACTTCACTTTGAAGGGTGATATGCATTCAATCATGGCTCTTTTACAGAACTGGGCTACAGTGTCTGATATCCCCATTCCTGATCAGCTAGCAAAAGACAAAGGCCCTAACCCTAACCCTAACCCTAACCCTTTCCGCTTCCAATATACAGATATTATATATTTGAATGTATTATCTTATATTCAAATCAGAGAGAAAAATAATCATAAACATGCTAAGTTATGGTACGCTAGATGGAGTTCAGGATGACTTCACTTTGAAGAGTGATATGCATTCAATCATGGCTCATTTACAGAACTGGGCTACAGTGTCTGATATCCCCATTCCTGATCAGCGAGCAAAAGACAAAGGCCCTAACCCTAACCCTTTCCGCTTCCAATATCCAGATATTATATATTTGAATATATTATCTTATATTCAAATCAGAGAGAAAAATAATCATAAACATGCTAAGTTATGGTAAGCTAGATGGAGTTCAGGATGACTTCACTTTGAAGAGTGATATGCATTCTATCATGCCTCATTTACAGAACTGGGCTACAGTGTCTGATATCCCCATTCCTGATCAGCTAGCAAAAGACAAAGGCCCTAACCCTAACCCTAACCCTTTCCGCTTACAATATACAGATATTATATATTTGAATATATTATCTTATATTCAAATCAGAGAGAAAAATAATCATAAACATGCTAAGTTATGGTACGCTAGATGGAGTTTAGGATGACTTCACTTTGAAGAGTGATATGCATTCAATCATGGCTCATTTACAGAACTGGGCTACAGTGTCTGATATCCCCATTCCGGATTACCTAGCAAAAGATAAAGGACCTAACACTAACCCTAACCCTAACCCTTTCCGCTTACAATATACAGATATTATATATTTGAATATATTATCTTATATTCAAATCAGAGAGAAAAATAATCATAAGCATGCTAAGTTATGGTAAGCTAGATGGGGTTCAGGATCACTTTACTTTGAAGAGTGATATGCATTCAATCATGGCTCATTTACAGAACTGGGCTACAGTGTCTGATATCCCCATTCCGGATTACCTAGCAAAAGATAAAGGACCTAACACTAACCCTAACCCTAACCCTTTCCGCTTACAATATACAGATATTATATATTTGAATATATTATCTTATATTCAAATCAGAGAGAAAAATAATCATAAGCATGCTAAGTTATGGTAAGCTAGATGGGGTTCAGGATCACTTCACTTTGAAGAGTGATATGCATTCAATCATGGCTCATTTACAGAACGGGGCTACAGTGTCTGATATCCCCATTCCTGAACAGCTAGCAAAAGACAAAGGCCCTAACCCTAACCCTAACCCTAGTCCCGAGTCCCTTTTTGGGAAAGGGGGCGGTTTAGAAATGCGAAGAATAAATCCTAATCCTAACCCTAACCCTTTCCGCTTCCAATATACAGATATTATATATTTGAATATATTATCTTATATTCAAATCAGAGAGAAAAATAATCATAAACATGCTAAGTTATGGTACGCTAGATGGAGTTCAGGATGACTTCACTTTGAAGGGTGATATGCATTCAATCATGGCTCTTTTACAGAACTGGGCTACAGTGTCTGATATCCCCATTCCTGATCAGCTAGCAAAAGACAAAGGCCCTAACCCTAACCCTAACCCTAACCCTAACCCTTTCCGCTTCCAATATACAGATATTATATATTTGAATATATTATCTTATATTCAAATCAGAGAGAAAAATAATCATAAACATGCTAAGTTATGGTACGCTAGATGGAGTTCAGGATGACTTCACTTTGAAGGGTGATATGCATTCAATCATGGCTCTTTTACAGAACTGGGCTACAGTGTCTGATATCCCCATTCCTGATGAGCTAGCAAAAGACAAAGGCCCTAACCCTAATCCTAATCCTAACCCTAACCCTAACCCTTTCCGCTTACAATATACAGATATTATATGTTTAAATATATTATCTTATATTCAAATCAGAGAGAAAAATAATCATAAACATGCTAAGTTATGGTACGCTAGATGGAGTTCAGGATGACTTCACTTTGAAGAGTGATATGCATTCAATCATGGCTCATTTACAGAACTGGGCTACAGTGTCTGATATCCCCATTCCTGATCAGCTAGCAAAAGACAAAGGCCCTAACCCTAACCCTAACCCTAACCCTTTCCGCTTCCAATATACAGATATTATATATTTGAATATATTATCTTATATTCAAATCAGAGAGAAAAATAATCATAAACATGCTAAGTTATGGTATGCTAGATGGAGTTCAGGATGACTTCACTTTGAAGGGTGATATGCATTCAATCATGGCTCTTTTACAGAACTGGGCTACAGTGTCTGATATCCCCATTCCTGATGAGCTAGCAAAAGACAAAGGCCCTAACCCTAATCCTAATCCTAACCCTAACCCTAACCCTTTCCGCTTACAATATACAGATATTATATGTTTAAATATATTATCTTATATTCAAATCAGAGAGAAAAATAATCATAAACATGCTAAGTTATGGTAAGCTAGATGGGGTTCAGGATCACTTCACTTTGAAGAGTGATATGCATTCAATCATGGCTCATTTACAGAACGGGGCTACAGTGTCTGATATCCCCATTCCTGAACAGCTAGCAAAAGACAAAGGCACTAACCCTAACCCTAACCCTAGTCCCGAGTCCCTTTTTGGGAAAGGGGGCGGTTTAGAAATGCGAAGAATAAATCCTAATCCTAACCCTAACCCTTTCCTTTTCCAATATACAGATATTATATATTTGAATATATTATCTTATATTCAAATCAGAGAGAAAAATAATCATAAACATGCTAAGTTATGGTACGCTAGATGGAGTTCAGGATGACTTCACTTTGAAGAGTGATATGCATTCAATCATGGCTCATTTACAGAACTGGGCTACAGTGTCTGATATCCCCATTCCTGATCAGCTAGCAAAAGACAAAGGCCCTAACCCTAACCCTAACCCTAACCCTTTCCGCTTCCAATATACAGATATTATATATTTGAATATATTATCTTATATTCAAATCAGAGAGAAAAATAATCATAAACATGCTAAGTTATGGTATGCTAGATGGAGTTCAGGATGACTTCACTTTGAAGGGTGATATGCATTCAATCATGGCTCTTTTACAGAACTGGGCTACAGTGTCTGATATCCCCATTCCTGATCAGCTAGCAAAAGACAAAGGCCCTAACCCTAACCCTAACCCTAACCCTAACCCTTTCCGCTTCTAATATACAGATATTATATATTTGAATATATTATCTTATATTCAAATCAGAGAGAAAAATAATCATAAACATACGAAGTTATGGTACGCTAGATGGAGTTCAGGATGACTTCACTTTGAAGAGTGATATGCATTCAATCATGGCTCATTTACAGAACTGGGCTACAGTGTCTGATATCCCCATTCCTGATCAGCTAGAAAAAGACAAAGGCCCTAACCCTAACCCTAAACCTAACCCTAACCCTTTCCTTTTCCAATATACAGATATTATATATTTGAATATATTATCTTATATTCAAATCAGAGAGAAAAATAGTCATAAACATGCTAAGTTATGGTACGCTAGATGGAGTTCAGGATGACTTCGCTTTGAAGAGTGATATGCATTCAATCATGGCTCATTTACAGAACTGGGCTACAGTGTCTGATATCCCCATTCCTGATCAGCTAGCAAAAGACAAAGGCCCTAACCCTAACCCTAACCCTAACCCTTTCCGCTTACAATATACAGATATTATATATTTGAATATATTATCTTATATTCAAATCAGAGAGAAAAATAATCATAAACATGCTAAGTTATGGTACGCTAGATGGAGTTCAGGATGACTTCACTTTGAAGAGTGATATGCATTCAATCATGGCTCATTTACAGAACTGGGCTACAGTGTCTGATATCCCCATTCCTGATCAGCGAGCAAAAGACAAAGGCCCTAACCCTAACCCTTTCCGCTTCCAATATCCAGATATTATATATTTGAATATATTATCTTATATTCAAATCAGAGAGAAAAATAATCATAAACATGCTAAGTTATGGTAAGCTAGATGGAGTTCAGGATGACTTCACTTTGAAGAGTGATATGCATTCTATCATGGCTCATTTCCAGAACTGGGCTACAGTGTCTGATATCCCCATTCCTGATCAGCTAGCAAAAGACAAAGGCCCTAACCCTAACCCTAACCCTTTCCGCTTACAATATACAGATATTATATATTTGAATATATTATCTTATATTCAAATCAGAGAGAAAAATAATCATAAACATGCTAAGTTATGGTACGCTAGATGGAGTTTAGGATGACTTCACTTTGAAGAGTGATATGCATTCAATCATGGCTCATTTACAGAACTGGGCTACAGTGTCTGATATCCCCATTCCTGATCAGCTAGCAAAAGACAAAGGCCCTAACCCTAACCCTAACCCTAACCCTAACCCTTTCCGCTTCCAATATACAGATATTATATATTTGAATATATTATCTTATATTCAAATCAGAGAGAAAAATAATCATAAACATGCTAAGTTATGGTACGCTAGATGGAGTTCAGGATGACTTCCCTTTGAAGGGTGATATGCATTCAATCATGGCTCTTTTACAGAACTGGGCTACAGTGTCTGATATCCCCATTCCTGATCAGCTAGCAAAAGACAAAGGCCCTAACCCTAACCCTAACCCTAACCCTTTCCGCTTCCAATATACAGATATTATATATTTGAATATATTATCTTATATTCAAATCAGAGAGAAAAATAATCATAAACATGCTAAGTTATGGTACGCTAGATGGAGTTCAGGATGACTTCACTTTGAAGGGTGATATGCATTCAATCATGGCTCATTTACAGAACTGGCCTACAGTGTCTGATATCCCCATTCCTGATCAGCTAGAAAAAGACAAAGGCCCTAACCCTAACCCTAAACCTAACCCTAACCCTTTCCTTTTCCAATATACAGATATTATATATTTGAATATATTATCTTATATTCAAATCAGAGAGAAAAATAATCATAAACATGCTAAGTTATGGTACGCTAGATGGAGTTCAGGATGACTTCACTTTGAAGAGTGATATGCATTCAATCATGGCTCATTTACAGAACTGGGCTACAGTGTCTGATATCCCCATTCTTGATCAGCTAGCAAAAGACAAAGGCCCTAACCCTAACCCTAACCCTAACCCTAACCCTTTCCGCTTCCAATATACAGATATTATATATTTGAATATATTATCTTATATTCAAATCAGAGAGAAAAATAATCATAAACATGCTAAGTTATGGTACGCTAGATGGAGTTCAGGATGACTTCCCTTTGAAGGGTGATATGCATTCAATCATGGCTCTTTTACAGAACTGGGCTACAGTGTCTGATATCCCCATTCCTGATCAGCTAGCAAAAGACAAAGGCCCTAACCCTAACCCTAACCCTAACCCTTTCCGCTTACAATATACAGATATTATATATTTGAATATATTATCTTATATTCAAATCAGAGAGAAAAATAATCATAAACATGCTAAGTTATGGTACGCTAGATGGAGTTCAGGATGACTTCACTTTGAAGAGTGATATGCATTCAATCATGGCTCATTTACAGAACTGGGCTACAGTGTCTGATATCCCCATTCCTGATCAGCGAGCAAAAGACAAAGGCCCTAACCCTAACCCTTTCCGCTTCCAATATCCAGATATTATATATTTGAATATATTATCTTATATTCAAATCAGAGAGAAAAATAATCATAAACATGCTAAGTTATGGTAAGCTAGATGGAGTTCAGGATGACTTCACTTTGAAGAGTGATATGCATTCTATCATGGCTCATTTCCAGAACTGGGCTACAGTGTCTGATATCCCCATTCCTGATCAGCTAGCAAAAGACAAAGGCCCTAACCCTAACCCTAACCCTTTCCGCTTACAATATACAGATATTATATATTTGAATATATTATCTTATATTCAAATCAGAGAGAAAAATAATCATAAACATGCTAAGTTATGGTACGCTAGATGGAGTTTAGGATGACTTCACTTTGAAGAGTGATATGCATTCAATCATGGCTCATTTACAGAACTGGGCTACAGTGTCTGATATCCCCATTCCTGATCAGCTAGCAAAAGACAAAGGCCCTAACCCTAACCCTAACCCTAACCCTAACCCTTTCCGCTTCCAATATACAGATATTATATATTTGAATATATTATCTTATATTCAAATCAGAGAGAAAAATAATCATAAACATGCTAAGTTATGGTACGCTAGATGGAGTTCAGGATGACTTCCCTTTGAAGGGTGATATGCATTCAATCATGGCTCTTTTACAGAACTGGGCTACAGTGTCTGATATCCCCATTCCTGATCAGCTAGCAAAAGACAAAGGCCCTAACCCTAACCCTAACCCTAACCCTTTCCGCTTCCAATATACAGATATTATATATTTGAATATATTATCTTATATTCAAATCAGAGAGAAAAATAATCATAAACATGCTAAGTTATGGTACGCTAGATGGAGTTCAGGATGACTTCACTTTGAAGGGTGATATGCATTCAATCATGGCTCATTTACAGAACTGGCCTACAGTGTCTGATATCCCCATTCCTGATCAGCTAGAAAAAGACAAAGGCCCTAACCCTAACCCTAAACCTAACCCTAACCCTTTCCTTTTCCAATATACAGATATTATATATTTGAATATATTATCTTATATTCAAATCAGAGAGAAAAATAATCATAAACATGCTAAGTTATGGTACGCTAGATGGAGTTCAGGATGACTTCACTTTGAAGGGTGATATGCATTCAATCATGGCTCTTTTACAGAACTGGGCTACAGTGTCTGATATCCCCATTCCTGATCAGCTAGCAAAAGACAAAGGCCCTAACCCTAACCCTAACCCTAACCCTTTCCGCTTCCAATATACAGATATTATATATTTGAATATATTATCTTATATTCAAATCAGAGAGAAAAATAATCATAAACATGTTAAGTTATGGTATGCTAGATGGAGTTCAGGATGACTTCACTTTGAAGAGTGATATGCATTCAATCATGGCTCATTTACAGAACTGGGCTACAGTGTCTGATATCCCCATTCCTGATCAGCTAGCAAAAGACAAAGGCCCTAACCCTAATCCTAATCCTAACCCTAATCCTAACCCTTTCCGCTTACAATATACAGATATTATATGTTTAAATATATTATCTTATATTCAAATCAGAGAGAAAAATAATCGTAAACATGCTAAGTTATGGTACGCTAGATGGAGTTCAGGATGACTTCACTTTGAAGAGTGATATGCATTCAATCATGGCTCATTTACAGAACTGGGCTACAGTGTCTGATATCCCCATTCCTGATCAGCTAGCAAAAGACAAAGGCCCTAACCCTAACCCTAACCCTAACCCTAACACTTTCCGCTTCTAATATACAGATATTATATATTTGAATATATTATCTTATATTCAAATCAGAGAGAAAAATAATCATAAACATACAAAGTTATGGTACGCTAGATGGAGTTTAGGATGACTTCACTTTGAAGAGTGATATGCACTCAATCATGGCTCATTTACAAAACTGGGCTACAGTGTCTGATATCCCCATTCCTGATCAGCTAGCAAAAGACAAAGGCCCTAACCCTAACCCTAACCCTAACCCTTTCCGCTTCCAATATACAGATATTATATATTTGAATGTATTATCTTATATTCAAATCAGAGAGAAAAATAATCATAAACATGCTAAGTTATGGTACGCTAGATGGAGTTCAGGATGACTTCACTTTGAAGAGTGATATGCATTCAATCATGGCTCATTTACAGAACTGGGCTACAGTGTCTGATATCCCCATTCCTGATCAGCGAGCAAAAGACAAAGGCCCTAACCCTAACCCTTTCCGCTTCCAATATCCAGATATTATATATTTGAATATATTATCTTATATTCAAATCAGAGAGAAAAATAATCATAAACATGCTAAGTTATGGTAAGCTAGGTGGAGTTCAGGATGACTTCACTTTGAAGAGTGATATGCATTCAATCATGGCTCATTTACAGAACTGGGCTACAGTGTCTGATATCCCCATTCCTGATCAGCTAGCAAAAGACAAAGGCCCTAACCCTAACCCTAACCCTAACCCTAACCCTTTCCGCTTCCAATATACAGATATTATATATTTGAATATATTATCTTATATTCAAATCAGAAAGAAAAATAATCATAAACAT
The DNA here is from genome assembly GCF_964273705.1 of Natrix helvetica. Classification (NCBI taxonomy): domain Eukaryota; kingdom Metazoa; phylum Chordata; class Lepidosauria; order Squamata; family Natricidae; genus Natrix; species Natrix helvetica. The sequence goes on from NW_028113529.1 coordinate 44,423, forward strand.
GCTAAGTTATGGTACGCTAGATGGAGTTCAGGATGACTTCACTTTGAAGGGTGATATGCATTCAATCATGGCTCTTTTACAGAACTGGGCTACAGTGTCTGATATCCCCATTCCTGATCAGCTAGCAAAAGACAAAGGCCCTAACCCTAACCCTAACCCTAACCCTTTCCGCTTCCAATATACAGATATTATATATTTGAATATATTATCTTATATTCAAATCAGAGAGAAAAATAATCATAAACATGTTAAGTTATGGTATGCTAGATGGAGTTCAGGATGACTTCACTTTGAAGAGTGATATGCATTCAATCATGGCTCATTTACAGAACTGGGCTACAGTGTCTGATATCCCCATTCCTGATCAGCTAGAAAAAGACAAAGGCCCTAACCCTAACCCTAAACCTAACCCTAACCCTTTCCTTTTCCAATATACAGATATTATATATTTGAATATATTATCTTATATTCAAATCAGTGAGAAAAATAATCATAAACATGCTAAGTTATGGTACGCTAGATGGAGTTCAGGATGACTTCGCTTTGAAGAGTGATATGCATTCAATCATGGCTCATTTACAGAACTGGGCTACAGTGTCTGATATCCCCATTCCTGATCAGCTAGCAAAAGACAAAGGCCCTAACCCTAACCCTAACCCTAACCCTAACACTTTCCGCTTCTAATATACAGATATTATATATTTGAATATATTATCTTATATTCAAATCAGAGAGAAAAATAATCATAAACATACAAAGTTATGGTACGCTAGATGGAGTTTAGGATGACTTCACTTTGAAGAGTGATATGCACACAATCATGGCTCATTTACAAAACTGGGCTACAGTGTCTGATATCCCCATTCCTGATCAGCTAGCAAAAGACAAAGGCCCTAACCCTAACCCTAACCCTAACCCTTTCCGCTTCCAATATACAGATATTATATATTTGAATGTATTATCTTATATTCAAATCAGAGAGAAAAATAATCATAAACATGCTAAGTTATGGTACGCTAGATGGAGTTCAGGATGACTTCACTTTGAAGAGTGATATGCATTCAATCATGGCTCATTTACAGAACTGGGCTACAGTGTCTGATATCCCCATTCCTGATCAGCGAGCAAAAGACAAAGGCCCTAACCCTAACCCTTTCCGCTTCCAATATCCAGATATTATATATTTGAATATATTATCTTATATTCAAATCAGAGAGAAAAATAATCATAAACATGCTAAGTTATGGTAAGCTAGGTGGAGTTCAGGATGACTTCACTTTGAAGAGTGATATGCATTCAATCATGGCTCATTTACAGAACTGGGCTACAGTGTCTGATATCCCCATTCCTGATCAGCTAGCAAAAGACAAAGGCCCTAACCCTAACCCTAACCCTAACCCTAACCCTTTCCGCTTCCAATATACAGATATTATATATTTGAATATATTATCTTATATTCAAATCAGAGAGAAAAATAATCATAAACATGCTAAGTTATGGTACGCTAGATGGAGTTCAGGATGACTTCACTTTGAAGGGTGATATGCATTCAATCATGGCTCTTTTACAGAACTGGGCTACAGTGTCTGATATCCCCATTCCTGATCAGCTAGCAAAAGACAAAGGCCCTAACCCTAACCCTAACCCTAACCCTAACCCTTTCCGCTTCCAATATACAGATATTATATATTTGAATATATTATCTTATATTCAAATCAGAGAGAAAAATAATCATAAACATGCTAAGTTATGGTACGCTAGATGGAGTTCAGGATGACTTCACTTTGAAGGGTGATATGCATTCAATCATGGCTCTTTTACAGAACTGGGCTACAGTGTCTGATATCCCCATTCCTGATCAGCTAGCAAAAGACAAAGGCCCTAACCCTAACCCTAACCCTAACCCTAACCCTAACCCTTTCCGCTTCCAATATACAGATATTATATATTTGAATATATTATCTTATATTCAAATCAGAGAGAAAAATAATCATAAACATGCTAAGTTATGGTACGCTAGATGGAGTTCAGGATGACTTCACTTTGAAGGGTGATATGCATTCAATCATGGCTCTTTTACAGAACTGGGCTACAGTGTCTGATATCCCCATTCCTGATCAGCTAGCAAAAGACAAAGGCCCTAACCCTAACCCTAACCCTAACCCTTTCCGCTTCCAATATACAGATATTATATATTTGAATATATTATCTTATATTCAAATCAGAGAGAAAAATAATCATAAACATGTTAAGTTATGGTATGCTAGATGGAGTTCAGGATGACTTCACTTTGAAGAGTGATATGCATTCAATCAAGGCTCATTTACAGAACTGGGCTACAGTGTCTGATATCCCCATTCCTGATCAGCTAGAAAAAGACAAAGGCCCTAACCCTAACCCTAAACCTAACCCTAACCCTTTCCTTTTCCAATATACAGATATTATATATTTGAATATATTATCTTATATTCAAATCAGTGAGAAAAATAATCATAAACATGCTAAGTTATGGTACGCTAGATGGAGTTCAGGATGACTTCGCTTTGAAGAGTGATATGCATTCAATCATGGCTCATTTACAGAACTGGGCTACAGTGTCTGATATCCCCATTCCTGATCAGCTAGCAAAAGACAAAGGCCCTAACCCTAATCCTAATCCTAACCCTAATCCTAACCCTTTCCGCTTACAATATACAGATATTATATGTTTAAATATATTATCTTATATTCAAATCAGAGAGAAAAATAATCGTAAACATGCTAAGTTATGGTACGCTAGATGGAGTTCAGGATGACTTCACTTTGAAGAGTGATATGCATTCAATCATGGCTCATTTACAGAACTGGGCTACAGTGTCTGATATCCCCATTCCTGATCAGCGAGCAAAAGACAAAGGCCCTAACCCTAACCCTTTCCGCTTCCAATATCCAGATATTATATATTTGAATATATTATCTTATATTCAAATCAGAGAGAAAAATAATCATAAACATGCTAAGTTATGGTAAGCTAGGTGGAGTTTAGGATGACTTCACTTTGAAGAGTGATATGCATTCAATCATGGCTCATTTACAGAACTGGGCTACAGTGTCTGATATCCCCATTCCTGATCAGCTAGCAAAAGACAAAGGCCCTAACCCTAACCCTAACCCTAACCCTAACCCTTTCCGCTTCCAATATACAGATATTATATATTTGAATATATTATCTTATATTCAAATCAGAGAGAAAAATAATCATAAACATGCTAAGTTATGGTACGCTAGATGGAGTTCAGGATGACTTCACTTTGAAGGGTGATATGCATTCAATCATGGCTCTTTTACAGAACTGGGCTACAGTGTCTGATATCCCCATTCCTGATCAGCTAGCAAAAGACAAAGGCCCTAACCCTAACCCTAACCCTAACCCTAACCCTTTCCGCTTCCAATATACAGATATTATATATTTGAATATATTATCTTATATTCAAATCAGAGAGAAAAATAATCATAAACATGCTAAGTTATGGTACGCTAGATGGAGTTCAGGATGACTTCACTTTGAAGGGTGATATGCATTCAATCATGGCTCTTTTACAGAACTGGGCTACAGTGTCTGATATCCCCATTCCTGATCAGCTAGCAAAAGACAAAGGCCCTAACCCTAACCCTAACCCTAACCCTTTCCGCTTCCAATATACAGATATTATATATTTGAATATATTATCTTATATTCAAATCAGAGAGAAAAATAATCATAAACATGCTAAGTTATGGTACGCTAGATGGAGTTCAGGATGACTTCACTTTGAAGGGTGATATGCATTCAATCATGGCTCTTTTACAGAACTGGGCTACAGTGTCTGATATCCCCATTCCTGATCAGCTAGCAAAAGACAAAGGCCCTAACCCTAACCCTAACCCTAGTCCCGAGTCCCTTTTTGGGAAAGGGGGCGGTTTAGAAATGCGAAGAATAAATCCTAATCCTAACCCTAACCCTTTCCTTTTCCAATATACAGATATTATATATTTGAATATATTATCTTATATTCAAATCAGAGAGAAAAATAATCATAAACATGCTAAGTTATGGTACGCTAGATGGAGTTCAGGATGACTTCACTTTGAAGAGTGATATGCATTCAATCATGGCTCATTTACAGAACTGGGCTACAGGGTCTGATATCCCCATTCCTGATCAGCTAGCAAAAGACAAAGGCCCTAACCCTAACCCTAACCCTAACTCTAACCCTTTCCGCTTCCAATATACAGATATTATATATTTGAATATATTATCTTATATTCAAATCAGAGAGAAAAATAATCATAAACATGTTAAGTTATGGTATGCTAGATGGAGTTCAGGATGACTTCACTTTGAAGAGTGATATGCATTCAATCAAGGCTCATTTACAGAACTGGGCTACAGTGTCTGATATCCCCATTCCTGATCAGCTAGAAAAAGACAAAGGCCCTAACCCTAACCCTAAACCTAACCCTAACCCTTTCCTTTTCCAATATACAGATATTATATATTTGAATATATTATCTTATATTCAAATCAGTGAGAAAAATAATCATAAACATGCTAAGTTATGGTACGCTAGATGGAGTTCAGGATGACTTCGCTTTGAAGAGTGATATGCATTCAATCATGGCTCATTTACAGAACTGGGCTACAGTGTCTGATATCCCCATTCCTGATCAGCTAGCAAAAGACAAAGGCCCTAACCCTAATCCTAATCCTAACCCTAATCCTAACCCTTTCCGCTTACAATATACAGATATTATATGTTTAAATATATTATCTTATATTCAAATCAGAGAGAAAAATAATCGTAAACATGCTAAGTTATGGTACGCTAGATGGAGTTCAGGATGACTTCACTTTGAAGAGTGATATGCATTCAATCATGGCTCATTTACAGAACTGGGCTACAGTGTCTGATATCCCCATTCCTGATCAGCGAGCAAAAGACAAAGGCCCTAACCCTAACCCTTTCCGCTTCCAATATCCAGATATTATATATTTGAATATATTATCTTATATTCAAATCAGAGAGAAAAATAATCATAAACATGCTAAGTTATGGTAAGCTAGGTGGAGTTTAGGATGACTTCACTTTGAAGAGTGATATGCATTCAATCATGGCTCATTTACAGAACTGGGCTACAGTGTCTGATATCCCCATTCCTGATCAGCTAGCAAAAGACAAAGGCCCTAACCCTAACCCTAACCCTAACCCTAACCCTTTCCGCTTCCAATATACAGATATTATATATTTGAATATATTATCTTATATTCAAATCAGAGAGAAAAATAATCATAAACATGCTAAGTTATGGTACGCTAGATGGAGTTCAGGATGACTTCACTTTGAAGGGTGATATGCATTCAATCATGGCTCTTTTACAGAACTGGGCTACAGTGTCTGATATCCCCATTCCTGATCAGCTAGCAAAAGACAAAGGCCCTAACCCTAACCCTAACCCTAACCCTAACCCTTTCCGCTTCCAATATACAGATATTATATATTTGAATATATTATCTTATATTCAAATCAGAGAGAAAAATAATCATAAACATGCTAAGTTATGGTACGCTAGATGGAGTTCAGGATGACTTCACTTTGAAGGGTGATATGCATTCAATCATGGCTCTTTTACAGAACTGGGCTACAGTGTCTGATATCCCCATTCCTGATCAGCTAGCAAAAGACAAAGGCCCTAACCCTAACCCTAACCCTAACCCTTTCCGCTTCCAATATACAGATATTATATATTTGAATATATTATCTTATATTCAAATCAGAGAGAAAAATAATCATAAACATGCTAAGTTATGGTACGCTAGATGGAGTTCAGGATGACTTCACTTTGAAGGGTGATATGCATTCAATCATGGCTCTTTTACAGAACTGGGCTACAGTGTCTGATATCCCCATTCCTGATCAGCTAGCAAAAGACAAAGGCCCTAACCCTAACCCTAACCCTAGTCCCGAGTCCCTTTTTGGGAAAGGGGGCGGTTTAGAAATGCGAAGAATAAATCCTAATCCTAACCCTAACCCTTTCCTTTTCCAATATACAGATATTATATATTTGAATATATTATCTTATATTCAAATCAGAGAGAAAAATAATCATAAACATGCTAAGTTATGGTACGCTAGATGGAGTTCAGGATGACTTCACTTTGAAGAGTGATATGCATTCAATCATGGCTCATTTACAGAACTGGGCTACAGTGTCTGATATCCCCATTCCTGATCAGCTAGCAAAAGACAAAGGCCCTAACCCTAACCCTAACCCTAACTCTAACCCTTTCCGCTTCCAATATACAGATATTATATATTTGAATATATTATCTTATATTCAAATCAGAGAGAAAAATAATCATAAACATGCTAAGTTAAGGTACGCTAGATGGAGTTCAGGATGACTTCACTTTGAAGGGTGATATGCATTCAATCATGGCTCTTTTACAGAACTGGGCTACAGTGTCTGATATCCCCATTCCTGATCAGCTAGCAAAAGACAAAGGCCCTAACCCTAACCCTAACCCTAACCCTAACCCTTTCCGCTTCCAATATACAGATATTATATATTTGAATATATTATCTTATATTCAAATCAGAGAGAAAAATAATCATAAACATGCTAAGTTATGGTACGCTAGATGGAGTTCAGGATGACTTCACTTTGAAGGGTGATATGCATTCAATCATGGCTCATTTACAGAACTGGGCTACAGTGTCTGATATCCCCATTCCTGATCAGCTAGCAAAAGACAAAGGCCCTAACCCTAATCCTAATCCTAACCCTAACCCTAACCCTTTCCGCTTACAATATACAGATATTATATGTTTAAATATATTATCTTATATTCAAATCAGAGAGAAAAATAATCATAAACATGCTAAGTTATGGTACGCTAGATGGAGTTCAGGATGACTTCACTTTGAAGAGTGATATGCATTCAATCATGGCTCATTTACAGAACTGGGCTACAGTGTCTGATATCCCCATTCCTGATCAGCGAGCAAAAGACAAAGGCCCTAACCCTAACCCTTTCCGCTTCCAATATCCAGATATTATATATTTGAATATATTATCTTATATTCAAATCAGAGAGAAAAATAATCATAAACATGCTAAGTTATGGTAAGCTAGGTGGAGTTTAGGATGACTTCACTTTGAAGAGTGATATGCATTCAATCATGGCTCATTTACAGAACTGGGCTACAGTGTCTGATATCCCCATTCCTGATCAGCTAGCAAAAGACAAAGGCCCTAACCCTAACCCTAACCCTAACCCTAACCCTTTCCTCTTCCAATATACAGATATTATATATTTGAATATATTATCTTATATTCAAATCAGAGAGAAAAATAATCATAAACATGCTAAGTTATGGTACGCTAGATGGAGTTCAGGATGACTTCACTTTGAAGGGTGATATGCATTCAATCATGGCTCTTTTACAGAACTGGGCTACAGTGTCTGATATCCCCATTCCTGATCAGCTAGCAAAAGACAAAGGCCCTAACCCTAACCCTAACCCTAACCCTTTCCGCTTCCAATATACAGATATTATATATTTGAATATATTATCTTATATTCAAATCAGAGAGAAAAATAATCATAAACATGCTAAGTTATGGTACGCTAGATGGAGTTCAGGATGACTTCACTTTGAAGGGTGATATGCATTCAATCATGGCTCTTTTACAGAACTGGGCTACAGTGTCTGATATCCCCATTCCTGATCAGCTAGCAAAAGACAAAGGCCCTAACCCTAACCCTAACCCTAGTCCCGAGTCCCTTTTTGGGAAAGGGGGCGGTTTAGAAATGCGAAGAATAAATCCTAATCCTAACCCTAACCCTTTCCTTTTCCAATATACAGATATTATATATTTGAATATATTATCTTATATTCAAATCAGAGAGAAAAATAATCATAAACATGCTAAGTTATGGTACGCTAGATGGAGTTCAGGATGACTTCACTTTGAAGAGTGATATGCATTCAATCATGGCTCATTTACAGAACTGGGCTACAGTGTCTGATATCCCCATTCCTGATCAGCTAGCAAAAGACAAAGGCCCTAACCCTAACCCTAACCCTAACCCTAACCCTTTCCGCTTCCAATATACAGATATTATATATTTGAATATATTATCTTATATTCAAATCAGAGAGAAAAATAATCATAAACATGCTAAGTTAAGGTACGCTAGATGGAGTTCAGGATGACCTCACTTTGAAGGGTGATATGCATTCAATCATGGCTCTTTTACAGAACTGGGCTACAGTGTCTGATATCCCCATTCCTGATCAGCTAGCAAAAGACAAAGGCCCTAACCCTAACCCTAACCCTAACCCTAACCCTTTCCGCTTCCAATATACAGATATTATATATTTGAATATATTATCTTATATTCAAATCAGAGAGAAAAATAATCATAAACATGCTAAGTTATGGTACGCTAGATGGAGTTCAGGATGACTTCACTTTGAAGGGTGATATGCATTCAATCATGGCTCATTTACAGAACTGGGCTACAGTGTCTGATATCCCCATTCCTGATCAGCTAGCAAAAGACAAAGGCCCTAACCCTAATCCTAATCCTAACCCTAACCCTAACCCTTTCCGCTTACAATATACAGATATTATATGTTTAAATATATTATCTTATATTCAAATCAGAGAGAAAAATAATCATAAACATGCTAAGTTATGGTACGCTAGATGGAGTTCAGGATGACTTCACTTTGAAGAGTGATATGCATTCAATCATGGCTCATTTACAGAACTGGGCTACAGTGTCTGATATCCCCATTCCTGATCAGCTAGCAAAAGACAAAGGCCCTAACCCTAACCCTAACCCTAACCCTTTCCGCTTCTAATATACAGATATTATATATTTGAATATATTATCTTATATTCAAATCAGAGAGAAAAATAATCATAAACATACGAAGTTATGGTACGCTAGATGGAGTTTAGGATGACTTCACTTTGAAGAGTGATATGCATTCAATCATGGCTCATTTACAAAACTGGGCTACAGTGTCTGATATCCCCATTCCTGATCAGCTAGCAAAAGACAAAGGCCCTAACCCTAACCCTAACCCTAACCCTTTCCGCTTCCAATATACAGATATTATATATTTGAATGTATTATCTTATATTCAAATCAGAGAGAAAAATAATCATAAACATGCTAAGTTATGGTACGCTAGATGGAGTTCAGGATGACTTCACTTTGAAGAGTGATATGCATTCAATCATGGCTCATTTACAGAACTGGGCTACAGTGTCTGATATCCCCATTCCTGATCAGCGAGCAAAAGACAAAGGCCCTAACCCTAACCCTTTCCGCTTCCAATATCCAGATATTATATATTTGAATATATTATCTTATATTCAAATCAGAGAGAAAAATAATCATAAACATGCTAAGTTATGGTAAGCTAGATGGAGTTCAGGATGACTTCACTTTGAAGAGTGATATGCATTCTTTCATGGCTCATTTACAGAACTGGGCTACAGTGTCTGATATCCCCATTCCTGATCAGCTAGCAAAAGACAAAGGCCCTAACCCTAACCCTAACCCTTTCCGCTTACAATATACAGATATTATATATTTGAATATATTATCTTATATTCAAATCAGAGAGAAAAATAATCATAAACATGCTAAGTTATGGTATGCTAGATGGAGTTTAGGATGACTTCACTTTGAAGAGTGATATGCATTCAATCATGGCTCATTTACAAAACTGGGCTACAGTGTCTGATATCCCCATTCCTGATCAGCTAGCAAAAGACAAAGGACCTAACACTAACCCTAACCCTAACCCTAACCCTTTCCGCTTACAATATACAGATATTATATATTTGAATATATTATCTTATATTCAAATCAGAGAGAAAAATAATCATAAGCATGCTAAGTTATGGTAAGCTAGATGGGTTTCAGGATCACTTTACTTTGAAGAGTGATATGCATTCAATCATGGCTCATTTACAGAACTGTGCTACAGTGTCTGATATCCCCATTCCGGATTAGCTAGCAAAAGACAAAGGCCCTAACCCTAACCCTTTCCGCTTCCAATATCCAGATATTATATATTTGAATATATTATCTTATATTCAAATCAGAGAGAAAAATAATCATAAACATGCTAAGTTATGGTAAGCTAGATGGAGTTCAGGATGACTTCACTTTGAAGAGTGATATGCATTCAATCATGGCTCATTTACAGAACTGGGCTACAGTGTCTGATATCCCCATTCCTGATCAGCTAGCAAAAGACAAAGGCCCTAACCCTAACCCTAACCCTAACCCTAACCCTTTCCGCTTCCAATATACAGATATTATATATTTGAATATATTATCTTATATTCAAATCAGAGAGAAAAATAATCATAAACATGCTAAGTTATGGTACGCTAGATGGAGTTCAGGATGACTTCACTTTGAAGGGTGATATGCATTCAATCATGGCTCTTTTACAGAACTGGGCTACAGTGTCTGATATCCCCATTCCTGATCAGCTAGCAAAAGACAAAGGCCCTAACCCTAACCCTAACCCTAACCCTTTCCGCTTCCAATATACAGATATTATATATTTGAATATATTATCTTATATTCAAATCAGAGAGAAAAATAATCATAAACATGCTAAGTTATGGTACGCTAGATGGAGTTCAGGATGACTTCACTTTGAAGGGTGATATGCATTCAATCATGGCTCTTTTACAGAACTGGGCTACAGTGTCTGATATCCCCATTCCTGATCAGCTAGCAAAAGACAAAGGCCCTAACCCTAACCCTAACCCTAACCCTTTCCGCTTCCAATATACAGATATTATATATTTGAATATATTATCTTATATTCAAATCAGAGAGAAAAATAATCATAAACATGCTAAGTTATGGTACGCTAGATGGAGTTCAGGATGACTTCACTTTGAAGGGTGATATGCATTCAATCATGGCTCTTTTACAGAACTGGGCTACAGTGTCTGATATCCCCATTCCTGATCAGCTAGCAAAAGACAAAGGCCCTAACCCTAACCCTAACCCTAGTCCCGAGTCCCTTTTTGGGAAAGGGGGCGGTTTAGAAATGCGAAGAATAAATCCTAATCCTAACCCTAACCCTTTCCTTTTCCAATATACAGATATTATATATTTGAATATATTATCTTATATTCAAATCAGAGAGAAAAATAATCATAAACATGCTAAGTTATGATACGCTAGATGGAGTTCAGGATGACTTCACTTTGAAGAGTGATATGCATTCAATCATGGCTCATTTACAGAACTGGGCTACAGTGTCTGATATCCCCATTCCTGATCAGCTAGCAAAAGACAAAGGCCCTAACCCTAACCCTAACCCTAACCCTAACCCTTTCCGCTTCCAATATACAGATATTATATATTTGAATATATTATCTTATATTCAAATCAGAGAGAAAAATAATCATAAACATGCTAAGTTATGGTACGCTAGATGGAGTTCAGGATGACTTCACTTTGAAGGGTGATATGCATTCAATCATGGCTCTTTTACAGAACTGGGCTACAGTGTCTGATATCCCCATTCCTGATCAGCTAGCAAAAGACAAAGGCCCTAACCCTAACCCTAACCCTAACCCTTTCCGCTTCCAATATACAGATATTATATATTTGAATATATTATCTTATATTCAAATCAGAGAGAAAAATAATCATAAACATGCTAAGTTATGGTACGCTAGATGGAGTTCAGGATGACTTCACTTTGAAGGGTGATATGCATTCAATCATGGCTCATTTACAGAACTGGGCTACAGTGTCTGATATCCCCATTCCTGATCAGCTAGCAAAAGACAAAGGCCCTAACCCTAATCCTAATCCTAACCCTAACCCTAACCCTTTCCGCTTACAATATACAGATATTATATGTTTAAATATATTATCTTATATTCAAATCAGAGAGAAAAATAATCATAAACATGCTAAGTTATGGTACGCTAGATGGAGTTCAGGATGACTTCACTTTGAAGAGTGATATGCATTCAATCATGGCTCATTTACAGAACTGGGCTACAGTGTCTGATATCCCCATTCCTGATCAGCTAGCAAAAGACAAAGGCCCTAACCCTAACCCTAACTCTAACCCTTTCCGCTTCTAATATACAGATATTATATATTTGAATATATTATCTTATATTCAAATCAGAGAGAAAAATAATCATAAACATACGAAGTTATGGTACGCTAGATGGAGTTTAGGATGACTTCACTTTGAAGAGTGATATGCATTCAATCATGGCTCATTTACAAAACTGGGCTACAGTGTCTGATATCCCCATTCCTGATCAGCGAGCAAAAGACAAAGGCCCTAACCCTAACCCTTTCCGCTTCCAATATCCAGATATTATATATTTGAATATATTATCTTATATTCAAATCAGAGAGAAAAATAATCATAAACATGCTAAGTTATGGTAAGCTAGATGGAGTTCAGGATGACTTCACTTTGAAGAGTGATATGCATTCTATCATGGCTCATTTACAGAACTGGGCTACAGTGTCTGATATCCCCATTCCTGATCAGCTAGCAAAAGACAAAGGCCCTAACCCTAACCCTAACCCTTTCCGCTTACAATATACAGATATTATATATTTGAATATATTATCTTATATTCAAATCAGAGAGAAAAATAATCATAAACATGCTAAGTTATGGTATGCTAGATGGAGTTTAGGATGACTTCACTTTGAAGAGTGATATGCATTCAATCATGGCTCATTTACAAAACTGGGCTACAGTGTCTGATATCCCCATTCCTGATCAGCTAGCAAAAGACAAAGGACCTAACACTAACCCTAACCCTAACCCTAACCCTTTCCGCTTACAATATACAGATATTATATATTTGAATATATTATCTTATATTCAAATCAGAGAGAAAAATAATCATAAGCATGCTAAGTTATGGTAAGCTAGATGGGTTTCAGGATCACTTTACTTTGAAGAGTGATATGCATTCAATCATGGCTCATTTACAGAACTGTGCTACAGTGTCTGATATCCCCATTCCGGATTAGCTAGCAAAAGACAAAGGACCTAACACTAACCCTAACCCTAACCCTTTCCGCTTCCAATATACAGATATTATATATTTGAATATATTATCTTATATTCAAATCAGAGAGAAAAATAATCATAAACATGCTAAGTTATGGTACGCTAGATGGAGTTCAGGATGACTTCACTTTGAAGGGTGATATGCATTCAATCATGGCTCTTTTACAGAACTGGGCTACAGTGTCTGATATCCCCATTCCTGATCAGCTAGCAAAAGACAAAGGCCCTAACACTAACCCTAACCCTAACCCTTTCCGCTTCCAATATACAGATATTATATATTTGAATATATTATCTTATATTCAAATCAGAGAGAAAAATAACCATAAACATGCTAAGTTATGGTACGCTAGATGGAGTTCAGGATGACTTCACTTTGAAGGGTGATATGCATTCAATCATGGCTCTTTTACAGAACTGGGCTACAGTGTCTGATATCCCCATTCCTGATCAGCTAGCAAAAGACAAAGGCCCTAACCCTAACCCTAACCCTAACCCTAACCCTTTCCGCTTCCAATATACAGATATTATATATTTGAATATATTATCTTATATTCAAATCAGAGAGAAAAATAATCATAAACATGCTAAGTTAAGGTACGCTAGATGGAGTTCAGGATGACTTCACTTTGAAGGGTGATATGCATTCAATCATGGCTCTTTTACAGAACTGGGCTACAGTGTCTGATATCCCCATTCCTGATCAGCTAGCAAAAGACAAAGGCCCTAACCCTAACCCTAACCCTAACCCTAACCCTTTCCGCTTCCAATATACAGATATTATATATTTGAATATATTATCTTATATTCAAATCAGAGAGAAAAATAATCATAAACATGCTAAGTTATGGTACGCTAGATGGAGTTCAGGATGACTTCACTTTGAAGGGTGATATGCATTCAATCATGGCTCTTTTACAGAACTGGGCTACAGTGTCTGATATCCCCATTCCTGATCAGCTAGCAAAAGACAAAGGCCCTAACCCTAACCCTAACCCTAACCCTTTCCGCTTCCAATATACAGATATTATATATTTGAATATATTATCTTATATTCAAATCAGAGAGAAAAATAATCATAAACATGCTAAGTTATGGTACGCTAGATGGAGTTCAGGATGACTTCACTTTGAAGGGTGATATGCATTCAATCATGGCTCATTTACAGAACTGGGCTACAGTGTCTGATATCCCCATTCCTGATCAGCTAGCAAAAGACAAAGGCCCTAACCCTAATCCTAATCCTAACCCTAACCCTAACCCTTTCCGCTTACAATATACAGATATTATATGTTTAAATATATTATCTTATATTCAAATCAGAGAGAAAAATAATCATAAACATGCTAAGTTATGGTACGCTAGATGGAGTTCAGGATGACTTCACTTTGAAGAGTGATATGCATTCAATCATGGCTCATTTACAGAACTGGGCTACAGTGTCTGATATCCCCATTCCTGATCAGCTAGCAAAAGACAAAGGCCCTAACCCTAACCCTAACCCTAACCCTTTCCGCTTCTAATATACAGATATTATATATTTGAATATATTATCTTATATTCAAATCAGAGAGAAAAATAATCATAAACATACGATGTTATGGTACGCTAGATGGAGTTTAGGATGACTTCACTTTGAAGAGTGATATGCATTCAATCATGGCTCATTTACAAAACTGGGCTACAGTGTCTGATATCCCCATTCCTGATCAGCTAGCAAAAGACAAAGGCCCTAACCCTAACCCTAACCCTAACCCTTTCCGCTTCCAATATACAGATATTATATATTTGAATGTATTATCTTATATTCAAATCAGAGAGAAAAATAATCATAAGCATGCTAAGTTATGGTAAGCTAGATGGGTTTCAGGATCACTTTACTTTGAAGAGTGATATGCATTCAATCATGGCTCATTTACAGAACTGGGCTACAGTGTCTGATATCCCCATTCCGGATTAGCTAGCAAAAGACAAAGGACCTAACACTAACCCTAACCCTAACCCTGTCCGCTTAGAATATACAGATATTATATATTTGAATATAATATCTTATATTCAAATCAGAGAGAAAAATAATCATAAACATGCTAAGTTATGGTAAGCTAGATGGAGTTCAGGATGACTTCACTTTGAAGAGTGATATGCATTCTATCATGGCTCATTTACAGAACTGGGCTACAGTGTCTGATATCCCCATTCCTGATCAGCTAGCAAAAGACAAAGGCCCTAACCCTAACCCTAATCCTAACCCTAACCCTTTCCGCTTACAATATACAGATATTATATATTTGAATATATTATCTTATATTCAAATCAGAGAGAAAAATAATCATAAACATGCTAAGTTATGGTACGCTAGATGGAGTTTAGGACGACTTCACTTTGAAGAGTGATATGCATTCAATCATGGCTCATTTACAAAACCGGGCTACAGTGTCTGATATCCCCATTCCTGATCAGCTAGCAAAAGACAAAGGACCTAACACTAACCCTAACCCTAACCCTTTCCGCTTACAATATACAGATATTATATATTTGAATATATTATCTTATATTCAAATCAGAGAGAAAAATAATCATAAGCATGCTAAGTTATGGTAAGCTAGATGGGGTTCAGGATCACTTTACTTTGAAGAGTGATATGCATTCAATCATGGCTCATTTACAGAACTGGGCTACAGTGTCTGATATCCCCATTCCGGATTAGCTAGCAAAAGATAAAGGACCTAACACTAACCCTAACCCTAACCCTTTCCGCTTACAATATACAGATATTATATATTTGAATATATTATCTTATATTCAAATCAGAGAGAAAAATAATCATAAGCATGCTAAGTTATGGTAAGCTAGATGGGGTTCAGGATCACTTCACTTTGAAGAGTGATATGCATTCAATCATGGCTCATTTACAGAACGGGGCTACAGTGTCTGATATCCCCATTCCTGAACAGCTAGCAAAAGACAAAGGCCCTAACCCTAACCCTAATCCCAACCCTAACCCTTTCCGCTTACAATATACAGATATTATATATTTGAATATATTATCTTATATTCAAATCAGAGAGAAAAATTATCATAAACATGCTAAGTTATGGTAAGATAGATGGAGTTCAGGATGACTTCGCTTTGAAGAGTGATATGCATTCAATCATGGCTCATTTACAGAACTGGGCTACAGTGTCTGATATCCCCATTACTGATCAGCTAGCAAAAGACAAAGGCCCTAACCCTAATCCTAACCCTAACCCTAACCCTTTCCGCTTACAATATACAGATATTATATATTTGAATATATTATCTTATATTCAAATCAGAGAGAAAAATTATCATAAACATGCTAAGTTATGGTACGCTAGATGGAGTTTAGGACGACTTCACTTTGAAGAGTGATATGCATTCAATCATGGCTCATTTACAAAACTGGGCTACAGTGTCTGATATCCCC